>NW_019416297.1:14070-28382 GCF_000390285.2 Anoplophora glabripennis
TAAGCGAATTATCTGTTTTCAAAATTTTAAGAGAGAAGAAAATTGAAGGAGACGTTAAGAAACCTAAAAAAGGGGGTGCAAAGAAGAAATTAATATTAAATGAAGATGAGAAAAATGCAGTTTGGCGTACAGTACATAAATCATAGAATTTATATTTTGTTTATAATTTGTTAACATTTCTTGTTTGATAGAAAAATAACTTATTTTGTTGAGATTGGTAGAGAATTGTTGTTAGTGTTTTCATTTGATAGAATCATATCATAGGATTTATATTTTGTTTTCATTCTGTAAATATTTATAGTATATCTGTTATACAAGGTTTTTGCTTTGAAACTTCGTTCTCCTTATAAAAAAAAGAATCGTAATGGGGTGCGATGAAGAGATCAGTTCACGTCTGGAACCCTGTTCCTACAAAAATCCCTTTATTCTCATAAACTATTTGTTTTAAATGTAATTTATTATAAATCCAATTCGTTATTTAAATTCCAGATATGTACTACATTTCACCTCTGTACGCGCCACTGTTTATTGTTCCCTGCTCTACGATCAAGCTTGCCAGGTTAGTATTTGACGTATAACCGACCAGTTCGTACACTCGATGCACCTGGCCGACTACAGCTAGTACCAGAACACAGTGCGTATGCGGCGGTATTTCAGATTTTACATTCAATTTCATTTTAAATTTGAAACGGTTCATCCTAAAAATGATGACACGATTTTCCTTTGATAAAAGACCGACAATTTTTTGCTCTACTTTGCATCGTATACGATCGTACTATAGCATATTTGGTTCTATTAAAAAAATGTGGTTAAGGAAGGTGAAAATAAAGCGAAAAAAAACAGTCAAGAATCAAGAGGTTTACTACGAAAGAACCTGGAGGTAGACTATCTCCCAGTTTAGCTGTAAAAATTCAGACTGGAATTTGAAGTTTCACATGAAGTAGGCAACTCCCATTACATCATTTCGAAGATTTGATCGTCTAGCGTCTAGCGAATGCTGGAATACAAGGAGCGAACCAAGATAACAGGTGGTGCAAACAAATACCAGGCAAAATCAAGACACACGGTGGCTCAAAGAAGAGAAGAAGGAAACAAAATGAACCCAAACTAGAGACGTAAAAGTGAGTTAAATAAGAATTAATATTTGTAAATTAATATAAGTTTTAGATAAAGGTTAGGGAAAATAGATTTTGTATAAGATGATTCAAAATTTTCCAAATTGTTTTTCTTTTCAAATAAAATTATGAATATAAAAAATCGTTTCTGAGCAAGAGTTTAGGAGAATAAGTAAAACCAATGTAAGTAACAATTTATTAACATTATAACTTTTCTGTCTAAATTTCCTATGGTTAGATACTGAAAAAAATCTAAAATCAAGCAAAATGTCAAATTTGGCCTAGATCTCTAAAATTTTACACAACTCGGCTTTCTCATTCCGAGAATTTTTCTAATAACATTTTGTGGTATTTCAAACAAAAAAAGACACCATTAGCATATTCCTTCAGCTTTACACTTCTAGAAAGAGTTTCTACTAGCATTTGGTCATATCCCATAGAGAAATGGCAAAGGTTTACTATTTTAAGGATTTGAAAAGATGACAGCTTTTGTTTCACAAATGAGCAGGGCTAAATCCTAGACTGACACTTTTCAACAGCAAATATTTCTTATATTATACAAGAAACGTTTCAGCTATCCGGGAACATGTTGTGTATATTGTTTGAATATGAAAAAAAAGGACAACCATCTGTTATGTAATAAATACGTATATAGTTTGTACTATTTTCGGTAGCACCTACTTTTTTCATTAAAAAGTTGGGCCAAAAATACGGCGTTTTTTTTCGAAAGTCATGGCAGCTTGGACACCCTGTATACAATAATTTTATTCGGTGAAAATATAAAAAAAATGTTCAAATTAATTTGAACTTTAATGTTTAAAGTAAAATAACCTATTTTAAGTTTTAAATAAAACCCATAAAATATCAGCATTTTATGTTTTGCAAGCAAGAACATTCTATGAATAATGCAGTGAGTGATAGAAAATTATCTGTTTTAACAACGACACATTTATATCTCCATATATCAATATTTAAAAGACATTTTAGTGATGTAAAACAAATCGCTCTGTGAATATCATTTTTTACTTAGACAATTTGCATACCGGTAATCAATGAATTGAATGCACTGGCTCTAAAAAGCTAATTGACCATGTTATTGACCTGCCAATTGTAATTCACTTCATTATTTTTAATAAAATTTCAACAGTGTTAATAGCATATCAACTCCGATTACGTATTAGAATATCATATCATATTAATGTTTATTCTAATTACCGCATGACAGTGCAGTTGTTTCTTATTAAATATTCGTCAGATACTTTGTAATAAATTTGCAGTGGATATGTGCAACAATATAATTAATGCATGCAATAAAGAATAAAACAAATGTCTTAAGAAAACTATGTAGTTGCGAGGTGTGTAGGTAGTTAAAATATAATTAACAGTACGCACCTTAGTTTGTACTGTTTAATCATATCGCAGAAAGTAATAAAATAAATGTTCCTGTATTAAATTTGCTCTTTCACATTCGGCAAGAGTTGTATTCGTAGTAGTGAATTTTTTTCTATTAACTTGTTACAATTTAATTTATCAGGATGTAAAAGAAAAAAGGTATTGCAGTACTAACTCCTCCCAAACCTTATTTGTGTAAGCCCATTATGGTTAAAATGGAAAGTGTTTTGGATTAAGCGCTTCATTCTTGCACTTTTTTTACATCTGTAGAATTTTAAATTAGGTCTTGGTTTACCAAATATTGCAACACTTCTGAATATATGATATCGACTCATTTGCCATTTTATAATTTGCCATAAATGACGAATTTCTATTAAGCGACGGACAAAAATATTCTTTCATAGATTCGGATATGTTTCTCCTTAACATCTAATAAATTAGGTAGCTTCGCAGTTAAGATTTTTTTAAATATTTTTGTAATTTATTTACCTTTAGCACAAAATGTTTAATCTCAATCTGAAAAACGAATTACAGAAGGTTAAAACTATACATTTTCCAGCATATTTGGATCTCACGCAATTAATAGAACCTATATGTGTATTTATAAAGGTAATTCAGATATCGAACTTTTAATTTTTAATATTCGTTTCCTATGTTTGCGTTGTTCTCTGGGTTCTAATATTGTAGCGCAGGTAACTGAAATTAATTTAATTTCTTAATTAGATTAAGCAAATAAGACAATGTTTAACCAAAACTCTTGTCGATTGTATTTCAAAATTAATCAGTTTAATGTTTAATACCCTGAATCTTGAAATAGAGGATCCTAAATGAAAAATTATATATGAGAAATCTCCCATTGTTTTAGCCTAAAGAATCTAACAACTTAACTTGCTTTGTAACATTCTATTTCAAAAGAGTTATAGTTACAAATGTCAGAATTATATAAAAATAGTTATTTTTGATGCTAGATTGCGAAATGCTACTTTTGCATTCGAGAATAAAAGTATTTGAGAATGCAAAAGAATTTCGCATTCGAGTATTTTTTCGAAACTATATCCCACAGTTTAAAAATTATTAAAAATGTATTTAAAAAAAATACTTTTATGATCTAGAACGCCAACGTCTTTTTCATTTTAGAACATAAAATAAATGTCAAAATAATTTGTAATTTTTTTTTCCAAATTTATTTATGATTTTATTAATTAAACTATATACATTTTAAGTAAAATATCATTTGAATATAAAACAGTAACTATTATAATTTATTTTTCAGTACATGTAAATTGAAAGTGCCGATATTGCCTCAGTGAGTTAAATTTATGCCTGATCCAGTGCTGTCAGTTATCGCAGATTTTAGTTCTGAGTGTTCAATGAGGCTGCTGTTGTATTATTGGCAAGTTCCGTAGGTTCTGCTGAAGATGGTAATAATTTATTTGTGATTTAATGGTAGTAATATCGGCCCCTGCGTCAGCTAACAGAGTGACGGAAGAACGTCTAAGCAGTGCCCTGTATATAGGGTTTCTGGTCGAGACTTCTCGAAGCGAGAATTCACGGGAAATCTGGCCTTACTCGAGACGAGAAAAAAGTGTCGAGAAATCGAGAAATCGAGATATTTAAAAATCACGCGCGTCTTAAGTTCTTGACTGGAGTTCGTTTCGTTCATGCGTTCAATTCGTTTCTCGACAAATAACTGAGCGGTTAAAGTGGTTTCTCTACCAGTTCATGATTTATTTATTTTAAGTTTTTAAGGTTTTAGTTTACTTTGATGATTCTTTTTTTTTAATGTATGTACCTAGTTATAGGTCTGTGTAGAAATTTTATTATAAGCAATACCTAATGTTGAAGTGATAAATTAATAGGAAGAACGCTTCTGTATCTTTAAATTGAAGCTTGTTTTTTTTTTAAGATTTCTTCGGTTAAATTCCTTATTTACTATTTATTTAATTAAAAGACTGCATGATTAATGATTATTAATAATTATTATTGGAAGAAAATTACGATACAAAAACATTGAAATAAACATAAGTATTTTGAGTGTTTAATAAAAAAAACAAGTTAAAGGTTATTAAGAAGAAACTCAAAGTTTAATTTAGTTTTGTTAGTATAATTAATAAAAATACTGAATAAATAATAAATGTTAATGATGATTGTTAAGTATAATAGCATGTTTATATTTCGCATTGCAATACCAAAATTATGACTTTTTTAAGTTTTAGAAATTTCTCGAGAATTCGAGAATTCCCGGGAATTCCTAGTCGAGAATTCTCAAGACCCGAGAAAAAAAATAAGCCGAGAAATCAGAAACCCTACCTCCTACCTAAACCCTACCCTAAAGTTTTCGGATGAGGCAAATTAAGATAAGTTGCTATTTCTTTTTTGCACATTCATTATTTTGTTGACGCCAACCACCAACCACTTGGTTAACACATTTTTGCCTGACATCACAAAAAAATCACTTGTAGTAACTGCCGGACGTAAAGAACAGTATTTGTGGTATATCTTCTGTTGGTCTGGACTTGAAATCACAAAACATTTCGGAGAATGAGTTTTGGAATCGGGAATCTTTAGTGTTCATCTCTTCTCAAAGCTCCATAAACACCAATTATTAAAATGACCTGAAAAGTTATCCAAAATTAGTTAAATCGATATTAATTTGAATTATCCTTTCTAGCAAAAATGTATTGTCAGGTGCTTCTTTAAAAATCTCTCAATTTCCTGTTTTATTAGAATTCTGGACGTTTGTCCAACTGATTTGCTTTTCAAATGGTATGGTATTAGTTTTGAAAATTTTGAGATATTTACATTTTTTTGGCATTCACAAAATCAAAATAACTATTTAATGACAGTTTTCGAAAAAACTTATTTGAATATGTTATATTCACTGGGTATATGCCGTCCTTATTCAAAACGTTCCAAATAATATAATAACCATTTTGAGAAAAATACTTCAAAAATTGTTCCCTATGTCGATTATGATTCTATACAAACCTGAGAACATGATCATTGGGTTTCAAGATTTTGCCAAATTTTGTCTCGTAAATATAAATCAATTTCCATGTTTGATAATTTTGCAACAAGATCATTTTGTATAGCTTATTTTTGATCAGAATTTAGGTTAAGACAAAATTTAATAAATTTCATGAATTCTAGCGCTCTAATTAGATCGAATATTATATGTTTGATTTATTTACACATAATTTTAGAAGATTTTAATCTATCAGAAATGATACATGATACATGATGAATTTTAGAAGATTTTAATCTATCAGAAGTGATACACAATCATAAAACAGAACATATCAAAAAAAGTAATAGAAATCAAAATATCAGTTGGGGTATTTTAAATAGTGACAGAAACGTATAGATATACCTATGCATGTCGGTCAGCTGTAAGTTTTGAAAATGTATTTTTTTAATAACTTTTTTGATTGAGGAAATAAAACTTAATGTCACAATTTTCTTCCATCACCGAGGTTACTTCAATTGTAAATCTGTTACGCGCCATCGACAAATCGTATAAATTGATTCCTATTATATTTTATCCAACAAAGTAAATTTATCATAAAATATATATTGGAAACAAATTTTAATTATCTTCTGAATGCATGTACCACAGGAAAAACTCATTTATTTCCATGAAAACAAGAGAGATACGTTGGAAATAAATTTACAATTCATCTCGGCAATGGAGCGTTTCCGAACCTAATAAGTTCATTACAACTTCTTGCATTCTGATTAAAGTTCCTGCTTTTTACGCCGCGTACAAATATTCTTACGTTGAATTCCTATCTTTCATCTTTTATTTTCAGAATGACTATGAAAACTGAAACGTCAGATTAAAAATTTGCAGGAAAGTAATTTAAACATTCTTTACTAAAATTTAGATGTGCTAGGAGATGAAAAGTGGGAAAAAATTGAAAAGTTGCAAATTTATGAGAGAAGTAATTTTAATAGAAAACGTAGGTTTTTAATTAAAAATTGTAAATTTTTTATTGATTCATAAAGTATACAGTATAGGGTTATGTATTATGTATGGAATAGCATATTGGATATATGGCCGTCACGGCTTTGCTGGCATATACGCGCTCTTTTGTCGAAATTTTCCATGACCGTATTGCATAAATGCGGTTGAATTTCGTTGATACAGCACTGAATTTCTTCCTTCAAGTCATGGGTGGTCGAGGGTTTGTTGGCATAAACCTTAGAATTCAAAAAAAAAAAACAAAAAAGAAAACCCAACGTCATTAAATCGCATGATCTAGGCGGCCAATTCTGATCACCAAAACGACCAGGAAATACAGTAATTCAATTGTTTGTACCGTCATGTTGAAACCAAATGTCGTCTATATCCATATCTTGCAATTTAAGCACAAAAAACTGGATTATTATGTCGCAATAGCGAGCACCATTAACTGTTATTGCCTGACCAGTTGCATTTTCGAAGAAGAATGGTCTGATGATGCTTCCAATCCAAAATCCGCACCAAACAGTGACACGTTGTGGACGTATTTGTTTTTCAACAATAACTAATGGATTTTCTGAACCCCAAATGCGACAATTTTGTCGATTAACAAAGCCATCAAGATAAAAATGTGTTTAATATTTGAAGATGATTTTGTTCGAAAAATCAGCATTCACTTCTTGTTGAACTCTCTCAATGAACTCTCTTCGCTCTGCGTGGTTAGTAGGCTTCAGTTCTTTTGTCATTTGAAAAATTCCAATATTTTCACGAACTGCGTCGATGTTTTGTGTCGAACAAAATCATCATCATCATTGTTGAATGACGGCCAGAATGTTTAAGATCACTAATTGACCCAGTGTCCCTCTATTTTTCAATTAATCTCTTTACAGTCGATGAAGTTAAATCAATTTTAGAACACCCTTTAATAACGGACTGTTATTATCAGTTTAGGATAGTCTCGTTGATCCGCACCTAAAAAAAAATAGTAAAATATTTACAATTCTGATTTAGTCCGATCGTTTTAACCCCACTTTGACCGTTAAGGTCATTTTTTGATAATGAATTATGGGACCCATACCGTTTTTTAGAGGATAATTTCTATCCTCAGAGAATTATAACGACGAAAAAATCTAGAATGGAATTTGAGATATAAAAAATGAAAATAAGGGTTGACAACCTTGTTATCTCGAAGAGGGTTGCACATATTTGAGCAATATATATATTTCTTCCATAATTCAACTAACAGATACAAAAAGGCGCTCTTTTGCGCTTACTATGCATAGTAAGAATACGGCAATGATTTTTTTGGTCGAATTGCATTATATTAACAGCAAATGGACCTTGCTCGATCGATTAGATATGTTTTCAACTTCCGGTTCTAACTTTCAGGGGCCGTAGGTCCAAAACAAAGGACTTTCAGACTTTATGCCCATTGAGACTTTTGATTCACGCGATCAAAGCTATCGCATAGCAGTTTAAAAAAAAATTGCCGAAAGCCATTTTCCATAAGGATTGTGCGGGGTTCTCCGACATTAAATTTTAAAACAAAATACAAAAAAATATATTCATTTGAAAGCAGATTTAATCAAGCACTCCGGTAAGTTTATAAGCGAAGGAAATTGCGTTGACCAAAGTATTCTAAACAGAACGCCTGTTTCTAGGTTAAAATAATAGTAGTTTCTTGACAGTAGTTGAAAATTTGAGTATTTACAGTGAAAACGTGGTATCTTTTTATTGAAAACGTATTGCAGAATCGTATACATAGGTTCTCAGTGGGAGAAATCGAAAAAAATTAATTTCGTCGATTACAGCGCCTTCTAGGGAACCGCCTAGCCGGGTGTCTTGGCCGGTCGATTTCGATCTGCCGAGGTAAGCATCACGGACGCAGGCTGGAATTTGGATGGGTGACCTAAGGCAGGCTCGGTGACGTGGCTGTGGTAGCCTACCAGAGACCTGGGTCGCTCAACATTTTCCGTATACGTGTGGCCCCGATAAATGTTAATGATAACAGAGCAAAGAAAATCTCTGAAACTCAAGACCATGCTATCATACATAAACTGTACGAGACTTTGCCACCAAGCCACCCGTGCAGTAAATAGGATGGTTTGAAGAAAAGTACTCTGGTAATAAAGGAGGGTGTACAAGGGGCCTAATAAGGCCTAAGTGCTGCGGTGGAAAAACAATTCCACCACCCTCCGACATACATACATACATACATACAGCGCCTTCTATTATGAATCGAAACAAATGTTTCAGACAAATCCTACGTACTTTTAGCTGTAGAATCCGAATATGCAATAAAAAATAAGGATTTCTATTTAAGATTTCAAAGTTACCCCTGCCCCGCCTACAAGGAGAGGGAATGGATACTAATTTTAGCACTAGTGGATTCCCACTGTGAAATGATTAAATTTTCATTACATCCATTTTTTTCGTTAGAGTGCTCATTTCTCGAGATATTTGAAAGTTTCAGGTTAAAAAAATCACCCGGTATATTGACCAGTTCAATATGTTATTGACATTTCCAAAATCAACCTGTTTAGCAAACTCTGAAATGACACTTCGATTTAAAACTATTTGACAATCTAATTGTAGGTTTTATGTATGGTGGTCCAATTAAAACAGTCCACCTGAAATATTTTCAATACAAGTTTTCCCGGAAAACCCCGAAACAGGTCGATTTTACTTTCAAAGGGACATCTTTTGATCATAAATTCATGGATGCAGGGTCGTCCACCTAAACGGGATGGCAACCCCTTCAAGAATCTTAAATGGTACGCGGGGTTAAGTGGCACATCATTTTAAAGGTACAAGGTATTTGAATTCCCTTTACAGAATGGTGAAAATTTTTGGTTCTGCCTTGTAAAATGTAAAAAACCTGTTGAAGTGTCGGTGAAATAAATCCAAATTTAAGTTTTCAAATAAATTTTAATTAATTAAGTGTTCAAATTGCGACCCATTTACTTTCATACAGTAGTAAAACCTTTGTTCAACATTTTCCCGAATATATTTTAGCATTTCAGGGGTTATTTCATCACATACTACCACTATTTGGTGGCGAAGATCTTCTAAAGAGATAGGTTTCGTTTTATAAATAACACTTTTTAAATGACCCCATAAGAAAAAGTCCAATGGTGTTAAATCAGACGATCTTGGAGGCCATTCAATGAAACCCCTTCTACCAATCCAGTGTACGGGAAAATGTTGATTCAAAAAATCACGTACAGTAGCTGCATAGTGTGGCGTGGCGGAGCGCCATCCTGTTGAAAAATTGCATCATTCTCTGGGATCTGATCGTCGTTTAAAAGAATCTCCACAAATTCTTGCAGTTACCCGGGCTATTTCATTATTTCGAAAATAAAGAGTGATGTAAAATAGATGTTATTGTTGGTATTGTTATCTTCTATACATGGGTCATCACAAAGCAGTTATCTCGACAACAGCCGGGTCATTCGTCAGAAATTAAGAGGGTATATGAAACAAATAACAAAGTTACTGTTCTGTCAATAAAAACAAATAAATAGGTAACTCACCGGGGGGTTACACTCCCCCTAACCTTAGGATTCTAGGTATATCCTTCCATTACATTAATTAGTAGCTATGTATCATTCTGTCTTCAACATCTAGCTAGTGTCACCTGAAATAAGTCGAGGCTCCCCCGGACGCCAACTAGTTAGCATCCCAACTACCGGGTGTGTGAGTCAAACTACTATTATTATGCCACCTACCTCAACACCACCCAGTATGTGTCAGTCAAAGCGCATGTAAGACCCCGTAGAACTTACAAGGCACACTTTGAAGGAACCACAGCCATAAAGACCGGGAACACGTAGCATGCCCTGGGGTTTTCAAAAACATAAACGAGTATGGCATATTACTCACAAATTCACAAATCATTAAACAATTGTATTCAAGCTAGCACACAGATATAATAATCGACCATATTCGGGCGCTGGCCAGGCACCACTGTCATAAAGAATAACCTCTCTCAGTTTAGGCGTCCCAGACTACATTTCTGTATATACCCATAAATTACATTATCCCAAGGGCAAACAAATACTTGGCTGGCGCATTTCGTGTATACAGCTGAGGGTTGATTCAAAGCAACCACGATAGTTTCATTTCATAATAAAATATATATAGATTCGTATTATTATTTCAATACATTAAAAATAAACAAGTGTTACAGTGACAATTTCAGTTCTCTCTGCAGTGGTGTAAACCATGATAATTTGAACCGTTTGCTTCAAAATAGCGAATAATAACAAATCAATGGATTTCACTACCTAGACAATTCTGACTGATGTAAAATCGGAACAAAACTACATGTAGAATTCTAATAAAACCAATGACCTTAACAAGACTTTGATGATAAACCTCATTTTTCACAGTTTCATTATCCGGTGAGTTTTTTTATTACCATTTCAAGTCTTTTTTTCGATTTATTTCACCTACTCTTCCAACAGTTTTTTTACATTTTTCAGGCAAAACAAAAAAATTTCAACATGTTTGTAAAGTGAATTGAAATACCGTTAAAATGATGTGTCTCTGTGCCATTTAAGATTTTTGAACGGGTTGCCACCCCGTTTAGGTTGATGACCCTGTATCCATGAATTTATGATCAAAAGATGTCCCCCTTGAAAACAAAATCGACCTGTTTCGGGGTTTTCCGGAAAAATCTGTTGCAATGAAAATATTTCAGGTGGACTGTTTTAATTGGGACACCCTGTATGTATTTGATTAGTGAGGTTACATTGTATTTACAATTGCATTTCTGGTTAGATAATCCTATCATTTTTTTTCTGAGGCGAACAGTTTTGGAGTTATTTTCGATTTATTTATCTACTTACAGGAACTTTTTTATGGATTTGTGACAGAATCCATCATTAAAGTTTGTGAGATTATTTCATTAACGCCCTGTGTATGCATACTCATTTTTCATTAGTCAATCATATTGTAATAGATAATGCACAACTGCTTTAGTACTATGCATTGAAGTACATATACATTAATGTAATTACAATAAAATAACGAGCGTTCAAATAAAAACGTGGTCGAAGTTGGCTCTGACACATTGGTAGGGAGTAGCTTATAGCGACCAACTTAACCTCATTTCTCAACGAGCTGTATAGCAGCTGTCAGTTTCAATAACGTTAATGACTATATAACTTTATTTTAAAGAATAATCGTGATAACAATAACAAACAATTAAAGGAGCTGCGGAAAGNACCTGCTACAATTTAGTACAACCCGGTCACACAAAGTTTTTTTAAAAGTACACCTCATCTATACGGATAATACATAATATAAAAATATTGAATATAAGCACCAGTACTACATTTATTTACAATTTGTATACATAATAAGCTTTTATTACTCTCTTTCATTTCTAAACAGACTATAGACAATTCTGACTGATGTAAAATCGGTACAAAACTACATGTAGAATTTTAATAAAACCACTGACCTTAACAAGACTTTGATGATAACTCTCATTTTTCACAGTTTCATTATCCGGTGAGTTTTTTTATTACCATTTCAAGTCTTTTTTTTCGATTTATTTCACCTACACTTCCAACAGTTTTTTTACATTAATTTTCAGGCAAAACAAAAAAATTTCAGCATGTTTGTAAAGTGAATTGAAATACCGTTAAAATGATATGTCACTGTGCCATTTAAGATTTTTGAAGGGGTTGCCACCCCGTTTAGAGGGATGACACTGTATCCATGAATTTATTATCAAAAGATGTCCCCCTTGAAAACAAAATCGACCTGTTTCGGGTTTTTCCGGAAAAACCTGTTGCAATGAAAATATTTCAGGTGGACTGTTTTAATTGGGACACCCTGTATGTATTTGATTAGTGAGTTTACATTGTATTTACAATTGCATTTCTAGTAAGATAATCCTATCATTTTTTTCTGAGGCGAACAGTTTTGGAGTTATTTTCGATTTATTTATCTACTTACAGGAACTTTTTTATGGATTTGTGACAGAATCCATCATTAAAGTTTGTGAGATTATTTCATTAACGCCCTGTGTATGCATACTCATTTTTCATTAGTCAATCATATTGTAATAGATAATGCACAACTGCTTTAATACTATGCGTATTGAAGTACATATACATTAATGTAATTACAATTAAATATTAAAATAATTTCTGTTAATTAATGTATTCAGAAAATAAACTAAAAACTAATATCCGAGAGGACGAAAGCATTTCAATTATGTATAAATAAATAATTTCATCCGCTATAAATGCTTTGGAATTGATTACATTTCCAATATCAAGATAATGTAACGGGTTTATTGAATTTATTATCTTTGGATATGGCGTTTCGATTTCGTGGTAAGGAATAAAAAACTAGTCACAGTCGGAATGTAGGTAAAAAAAAATTCGATGAATCAACCATCCAAGTTATGCAGAATTTAAGCCTAGTGAATATTCAGGACAATGAAACAAATAAAATATTTTAGAGAGAACCAGTAATCATCTTGATATTCCTACACTGAGAAAAGAGATGTTATTAAAGAAACAGTTTATTTTATGTAGACTTATCTAATAGTATCTATTAGTTTCTTTTTTATTTTATTGTTTTATGAGTCGTCGACATTTATTGTGGAAATTCCTGATATAAACTATTTAAGTTGTAAGTTTTGAGTTGCATCTACATAAAATTGTATAGAAATTAAAGAGTCGTTTCTAAAGAATAATATATAATAATAACAACATAATTGCTTTTTTATTTTAAAGATCCAGTAGTAAAAAGATTTTATGTGGTTTGATTTCTGACTTTACTTAAATATGCAAACTTTGATTTGATTGACCAAATGCGCATGATAGTTAACTTTATTATACATACATTTATTTATTTATTTGTTTATAAAGGCTAGTGTTATATACACATAAAAGTGTTTACACGCGTCCAAAAAAAAATAAAGTGGTAAATAACAATACACATAATGATAGCAATCAACTAACTGTTATACAAATATACATAAACAACTAATATAATTAAAATAAATAGGATAAACAACATACTAAGATTAATGATAACATTCATATTCGAGCTACATTACTGTCAATAAAATCTTCAAAACTATAAAAGGCATTTTTTATTAAGTATTTTTTTATCCTTGATTTAAAATTATTTTCATTAAGAATTTGAATTTGGTGAGGTATTATGTTAAAAAATTTGATGGCCCAATAATTAGTACCGACCCGCGTTTTACTAAGTCTTAGAAATTTATTACATAAGTATGCATTATAAGAGTCTCACTTCTGATTTCAAAGTTATGTATGTGTTTTTTGACATAAATAAGACATTAAAGTATATATGCATATACATAGCATATACAGTGTGACCCATTTCAAATGGAAACACTCGCGTACAAAAGTTGTTTCTGGACTGATTTGAACCGGATTTTTTTTAAAAGATGGATCTCCAAAACCACTCTCATGATGCAAAATTAGAAGGTGAAATTTTGATTTTCAAGGCCTACTATGAATTTTTTTCACTGTCAAATTTTACAAAAACTGTTTAGCGATTTTTTTATTTAAAATCTATCTACGGCACTGGATTCTGCATCCCCTAAAACGGTTTCATGCCAAATTTCATAAATAAATATTTTATAATGACGGTTTTATTACAATTTTAATATAGGCTTCATTTAATTCAATACTTTTATAGTAATTTTCTAAAAAAAAATGTTGCCTATGAAAAATGATTTTTAAAAACATGGGAAATTAATTTTACGCTTTTAATTAATCGCATTAAACGTTTAAACTTATAATATTACGGTTATTAATAATTAGGTATTTAAATAAGTAAGTAAATAGCAA
>NW_019416297.1:28940-60868 GCF_000390285.2 Anoplophora glabripennis
CCAAGGTCAGATATGATTCTAATAATTTTTCTCTGAAGAGTAAAAACTTTTTTCATAGAGGGAGCATGACCCCATACTAAAATAGCATATGTTATGATGGAATGGATATAGCCATGATAAACTATCAGCAAGCTTGATATTGAGACTCTTCGTTTGAGTCTCCGGAGTAAATAAGTATGTTTTGATATCTTGGAGCAAACATAATTAACATGTTGATCCCATGTCAGTTTAGGGTCAAGAAGAATTTTACACGTGCTGGATTATCCCAGTTTTCCATATTCCGGAGACTAAAAATCGTTATTGTACGTATATGTAGAGTGAGTCAAATTCGATTAGATTTTTGGAAACATGTAATAAATATAAAAAACATTATATGTAAGTATATTAGTATACAGTTGGTAGGAAGTATTGTGACAATTGTTTATACAAGCTGAATTATCAAAATACTCAAGGATATACTCATTGGTTATATAAGTGCTTGTAAACTCATAATATACACATGTATAATTTCACAGTTTCGGCATATGTTGTACTTAATTAAAATAATCTTCAATAATAATTCTAGGCAACTCATAACTCCTGGATGTAATAAACAATATATTAGTAGTGACAATGGCATTGTCTGAAGGTGTGGCCATAATGGAGCATATAGCACGGCACCAAACCTTAGACCAGAGGCTCGCACAGAGCATAGCCCAATAGTGTGTGTACTTATTCACCGCGCCTTAACTTTCAGAGGCAATATATTTTTAATTACTGAACAATTGGCATGTTAAACATGATTTTTTTCATCTTCATAGTAGACACATCTTTATAAATACCTAAGAAAATATAATCAACTTTTTTAGTGCTTATTAGTTTTTCTTAGTCATTCATGTGCTGTGCAAGGGTCCGATTTTGCACAGCAACCCGCTGATCCGGAACGCGGTGGACTACCGACCTCAAGAGGCTTCGACAAATGGAGGTAGTAGCCTAGACATCAACTCCTGGATGCAGGGTGACTCGAATTTTTCAGCACCGCGCCAGCCCAAGAGTAACCTTAGCAGAGTGCAGAGTGCCTCCTAAGCTAATGGCACGACTTCACCCAAACCCACCACCCAGGTCGTGGACGGCGCGGCGCCAATCGTCTGCGACCAACACATGATACCTCCGGGGGATTACACAGACGAGCCGGCCAAGAAAGAAGAACGCCAGAAGAAAGGCCCTTAGCCAGCGGGGACCACTAACTGCTCGAACCCTGTCGTGTTGGCGGTCCGGGATGACGAGGAAAGAGCCGGTTTCTACGAGGTGTCCGGTCCTACAGAGATGGCATAGGTAAAGAGCAATAGTTCCGCTCGACCTCGCCGCATCCGAGGTTATTTATCTAACCAAGGATATTGGCGTCAGGGTTCGAAAATACTAATCGATATCGTTGTACGAGGCTCTGGTCTAAGGTCTGGTGTGGTGCTATGTGCGGTGCTTCGTTAGGCCGCCTATTGACATTGTTTCTTTAAATAGCTCTGAATATTTAATTTCGTTTTGCAATTTTGTTTTGAATTGACTTGTTACTTAAAATTTTGCCATCATTGATGACTTTCAGCCGCCATACATTTCAACATTAAAACATTGCCTGCATCTATGAGCATGGTTGTTGATGACTATTCAAAACTACGACCCGTATTCTTCTGTGAACTGGTCAATCCAAGATATCTAGCAACTTCTCTTGGTATTCTCGAGGTATTAATATGTAGGTGTTGAACAGAATACTTTCCATTACGGTAGCTAACGAAGAGTCGATCATGACCTAAGAGCAACGAATTTTCTATAGATTTCAAGTTGCAGCCATATTTTTCAAGACGCTCATTTCACCATCGATAATAAATACTCTATTTCAGGTTTGTTAGTTTTTGACAATCAACATATTACTAATATCTTCCACATCACCAACCACTATTATGAAACTTTTCTCTAGTTCCTGTAACCTGAAATTAGAAAATATCAACTATTAGTCACTTCACTTCAATGAAATTATTGCATTAAAATTACGTTACAAATTCGTAGGTTTTTTAATACTTTTGATTTCTTAGTACCTTGTTTTAGACCGTATATAAGCGAGTAACTTAGAAAATTTTTTGGGTTCGATTTTATTTTATCTATTAGTAAAGCTTTCACAAAGACTCGACGGTTTTATATGCTCCCTTTTTGAGAAATAGGTTAAAGCAAGACCACTTCCCGTTAGTTTCTACGCTTTTCACCAATGTTAGGTATAAAGTTGCCGTTTCTGTGTATGTGATCTCTGAAACTTCTGGGGAGCTGAAACTCATCTACATCATTATAATCATCAAACACGTTATTGATATTTTAATTCAGATGTTTTAGAACAACAGTGCCGATTTCAACTACAGTTACTATTAGTCATGAATATTGAAAGAAAATTCTTGCAAGACGTAAAAAGCCTTTTTATTGCTATCAAGCGGCTTTTAAGTTGTTCATGCAATAAAATATGACTTTTTTCGAAAACTATCACAAACTGTTTCCTAAGTATAAAAATTATACTTTATCTAATGAAAGAAAATATCTTGTTTCATTTAGAACAAAAAAGCCATTTTCATATGATTATTACTTATTACCGTCCCAAAGAAGGCGATTAAATTTTCACAGATGTCTCGAAGATTTCCACCAACACGAAGCCGTGATTGTCGCCAAAAGTCATCAGCTCTATCAGATTACATTAATCAAGTATGCCCTTCATCCTTCAAAAGCCGCCAACAGCACAGAAAGGAGCGAAAATGTTCACCCATATTTCAAATTTCGAAGAAATTTAATAAGTTCGAAAAATCCGAAACTCGAACTCCAAAACGGCTTTAGATTCACCAATAACAAACATGATTTTTAGTCCTTTGGAGAAGGCCTACAGAGGAATAGTTTTCTAAAATTCAGTTTATCCAAACCTGGTGCGGACCTCACAATAGAACCTCCTGCGGACCTCACAATAGAACCTCCTGCGGAGTCAGTCTCAAGAGTGATCGAACGTCAGCCGAGGACCATGAGGTTGAATAGCCAGTGTAGGAACCTGTTGAGTACATGTTGTACGATAAAAAAAATTACATTGTCTTATATACCAATGCTAAGGAATACATTCCACAAATTCTTCTAAAGCTGCCATACATAAACCCTCCAAGGAGGCAAAGTTCAAATCAAGCTCTAAAGCTTCCGTACAATTTCAAGGTCTTAAAGCTTCTATTCCAGCTCCTAAAGGTTCCACAAATTTTAGTGTCCCAGTTCAGCACGCCATAGACAGTTGTAAAAAGACACACGAGTATCGTACTCGACTGTGCTTCATAAAACATAAAATAAAGGTTAAGTTGAAAATAACAAACAAAATGCAAAAAACTAAACTATCGGTAAGCATATCGCAGTGCCAACGCGTATTTAGGTACAAAACAATGAATATCAACAACCAATCAAAATCCACGACAGAACATGGTCTAGTTTCTATGATTAACTTCAAAAATAAAAAATTACTCCCTTTTTTGTCAATTTTAATAATATATAGCAGCAGTTTTCGAAATAACATTGTTTACAAAATTAGTTGCGCAGCCAATGCAATTTTACTCGCAATCTTATGAGTAAATATGAATATAAACAATAAATTAAACATCAATATCCAAATACTGTGTAGTCCCATCTTTAACTTCAATTATCTCGAAAAATAATCACTTCATTGCTCAGAAGTAACAGTAAGCAATTGTTAAAAATTAAAAAATCATACTAAAATGAGGATCCTACTCGTAATGCAGAATTCAAAGGAAGGAAACTACTATCTATCCTTGTCGAACACCTCCAGTCCAAAACTATTTTAAATTTTTATATTCTTGAAGAAAAATTATCCAGTTGGCGTATTAACCATTATTAATGAAACACTTTGTATAGTAGATATTGATAGATATAAATACTTACTTGGTAGTAGGTACCTTGCCAACACTTCGGCATTAGGTACATTAGGTATGATCGAATCATGAGTAAATGAACTNATAATATTTTAAAAAATATCAAATGCAACTGGTATCAGATTAATTATTTACCCTATCGAATATATCAGAGTTTTTGGTGCCACGGTGTAGTATATCTCCATACCGCACTCCCAGTCCGAAACATTCCGTAATTATTTGTGGTGGGGCGCGATAGAATGAGAGCGACCCAACTAGTGGGGACTTTAAGTTGCCCTTCATTGTACCTTGCCAACACTTCGGCATTAGGTACATTAGGTATGATCGAATCATGAGTAAATGAACTTACCTCGTAATTTCGAACAAGACATTCACGTCAACGTTGATGCATATGTAATGGTAATAACCACACAATCATGTAATATTACTTTAATGGAAGCTACTGAGCAATAATTTAGTCATGCTACGATTCAATGTCAAACAAATCGTCCCTTTTCGCACATGTCACTACTCTCATCAAGTTGGGTTTTAATCCCATTTCGTTAATCGTTAGTGCAACTTGCAATCCACGACTATCTAGGACGGAGTGTTTTACGAGAGGAGAGAGGAGACGTCTTTAAAGCACATGGCAGACCTCCGCAAAGTAGCTCGACACGGCCGCGCTTGGAAGAGCACGGCTGTGCAACGGCCTGAATTTCCACTGGAACAACGGCCGGCGCGGCTGTTGTTCCAGCGGAACAGCTTTCATCTAGCGTGAGGAGACCGACTTTAAAAAAGTCTTTTCATCTCCTTAGTCGCATCCTCCTTGTAATACAACATATTTGTTATTTGCCGGTTTCTTTTGAATAAAATACGGGTTCGGCACGGCATATCGGACTGAACTGCATACGCTCGAAATAATATATCTACTTTCCTACTTACAATCCAATCCATGTCCACAATGCAATTTTTTTCTCAACAAATGCAAAATTCTGTGCAGTGACATTAGTAACTGTATTATGCTCTTTAATTTTGAACTATTATTCACTTTTAAATACATACAGTTAAGTTTTTTAAATATTAGTCAGCTAGTAACCCTTTCGCCTTAATTGTCTTGCTTATTTGTAGAGATACGAAGCAATTAAGTTAAGTAAAAGGAATTCAATTAATTACAAAAACAAATGAACGACAAATGAAAAATGTGATGGCCAAAGCACATTTTTCTAAATGAAAATAGACTCCTATTTTTTAATCCATAATTTCTTTAATGTACATTTTTTTCGTTTTAAATATTTAATATACTTTGTATGTATTTACGTTCCCCAATTTCAGAATTAGATTGTATTTAATACAAGGTGTCTAGAAACTAATGGACTGTACATCAAGAATATTTTGGATCAAAATAAACACATTTAGATCAAGTTACGTACAATTTTAATTCGTTAAAAAGTTATGAACCTTGAAGAATATTTAAACATTGTTATTAGTATTAAAAATTAAAAAGAAAAATTACAGAAAACTTTGAAGATTAAGCAGCCTACGAAAATAATCGTATTCTTTTTCTTTTTCTTGAACAATTCGTTCAATGTTAAACTATGTTTACATATTTCTATGTTTAATTTATTATTTTTGTATATCAACTTTGTTCTATGCGTTAAGTATCTATAGTCTGTTTGGAAATGAAAGAGAGTAATAAAATCCCGAGATAAGAACCGGCCATGGGCGTGCTAATATTTCGTTTCAGGTAATTATCGGGTAACACTAATGCTAACAGGTAATGGGTGTACATTAGTATATTTTACTGGATACATCATAGGGCAGGAGCCAGTGTATTGTGACAGATCAATCCAGTCTTAGAGCTGAATATACGAAGACGTGCTAGTGCAGTAGAGTAAAATTCGACTTGTGTTTAGTGACTATTGTGCCAGTGGATATAATATTGTTTGGGTAAAATGTCGAGCTTATCAGATTACGTACCTGCTAAACGCGTGAAAAGATGTGCGCTGTCTCAGAATGAGAAGATTATTATATTAAATGTATTTAATGCATTGAAACACCAAAATCCTACCAACAGTGTTGACGACATCGTGGAAAAGTGTTCCAAAATGACAGGGATTGGAAAATCGACTATCTACAGACTTTTAAAGGAAACAAAAAATGAACAAGATACTGTAAATCCCCCAAAATCATCTACAGGGAGGTCAAAAGTCGTTATAGATGATTTCTTCAAAAATGTCATTCGCAGAAAAGTACACTCATTTTATTTTAAAAAAGAAATACCAACGCTAAACAAAATTTTAAGTGAACTTTCAGAGGACAACGATTTGCCAAAAATCAGTAGAAGCAAATTATGGGCCGTCTTACGAGAGTTGAATTTTTGCTGGGAAAAGCAGAACAGGAAGTCAGTTCTTATCGATAAAGATGAAATTATTTGTTGGCGAAGATCCTACTTAAGATCAATTAGAAAATTCCGTGACGAAGGGAGGAATATTTATTATCTAGACGAAACTTGGGTCAACGAGGGATATACTGTAACAAAAGTATGGCAAGATAAAAATGTAAAAAGTTTTCGACAAGCATTTTTGGATGGACTTTCAACAGGGTTCAAGGCACCTTCAGGTAAAGGGCGAAGATTAATAGTGACACATATAGGTAGTGCCAGTGGTTTTGTAGATGGCGGTTTACTTTTATTTGAATCTAAAAATACAGGTGACTATCACGAAGACATGAACGCAGATGTTTTCGAAGAGTATTTTACACAGATGTTGGATCTTATTCCTCCGGGGTCTGTAATTGTCATGGATAATGCCAGTTACCATTCACGGCAGACCGAGCGGACGCCTACGACTGCTTGGAGGAAAGCCGATATAATTCAATGGTTATCCGGAAAAAACATTTCTTTTGAAACAAATATGGTGAAAAAGGAACTTTTGACACTTGTCAATCTTAATAAAGATCAGAAAAAATATGTTATCGATGAAATGGCAACAAATCGCCAAATAACGGTACTACGGTTACCACCTTATCACTGTGAACTTAACCCAATCGAATTAGTCTGGGCGCAGGTAAAAGGAGATGTAGCGCGAAATAATACGACGTTTAAATTAAGTGACGTGAAAATTTTGTTAAAAAATTCCTTGGAACGAGTAACTGCAGATAACTGGCAAAGATGTATACATCATGTACAAAAAGAAGAGGAGAAAATGTGGGAACTCGATAATTTAATTGACGTTACTGTGGAACCTATCGTTATCAATCTAGGAGACGAAGATAATTCATCAGAATATTCAGAGGATGAATTTTAATATACCTACTTTTTTATTTTCTTTATTGTACATTTATACAACACTACATTTACTCACCATAATTTGAATTTTCAAAATACATATATTTTTGTGTGGAATAAAAGTCTATTCATTAAATTTAAATAAATATTTTGATAATAATATTGAATAATTTTATTTGAATTACTAAAAACCCTCTTAACCCGGTTATGATGCTTAAAGTAGCCTCATGTTTTGAAATGCTGTTTTTATATTGTTTACTTATAAGAGAAATGGACCGAGAAATTGAAGCGGCATAGACAAAGACGGATTGTCAGGGATTAAATTTTAGCTACCTGCTACAATTTAGTACAGTCCGATCGCACAAAGTTTTTCTAAAAGTACACCTCATCTATGCGGAAAATGCATAATATAAAAATATTGAATATAAGCACCAGTACTACATTTATTTACGATTTGCATACCTAATGAGCTTTTATTACTCTCTTTCATTTCTAAACAGACTTTAACATATTAATTAAACTTGTTACGAAAGTTTTATAGCTCCTGTAGGAAAGTTTCTTTATGCTCCAAAATCTATGGAAATGCGAAAATTTGACAGTAGTATTTTTTTTAAATGTGTTGTTGCTTTGACTAAGCATTCTTAAATATTTAAAAGTCATAGGCGTAGAAGTTACGCTTCTTAAAATAGGCTAATCGATTCTGCACACATATATAGGGTGCCCCAGAATAACGTGTACAACGGATGACCACAGATTCGTGGACTCAAAATAGTCAGATTTAGGCTAATTCACCTATATCCAAAATCCCTTCGTTTGGCCGCTAGATGCCTCAAAGTTCGTGAAAATTTTTTAAATTTTGTAAATACATACTCGAATACGTATTATTCGATTTTGATTATTTTTGGGGTGTGGACTTTTGTTTTCAATCTACACATTTTGGTGTTATACAGTGTTTTTAAAAATTTACTTTTTGGGGTGTGGACTTCTGCTTTCAATCTACACATTTTGGTGTTATACAGAGTGTTTTTAAAAACCTACTCTTTGGGGTGAGGATTTTTGCTTCCAATCTACACATTTTGGTGTTATACAGAGTGTTGTTAAAAACTGATAATATCCGTCCATACCTTTTCCTCTTTCGGGCAATAATGACAATTATTCTTTATTTGATTGGTGATACAATTTGGAAGATTTTGCGCATCTTGTAGAATTTTGATTATATGAGCGGTTTGGGTACAAAAAAATATTTTTTAAATGTAGTATACATTATATTGCCACCCATATTTCGATACTTAACAAAGTGCTAGCAGGCTATGATTTTGTAGGTTGATTGTAACTTCAGTTTAATCTTGTTTGGGATAGCATTATTCTATCCAATAGATTGACTGGGGAATGTTATTTAGAATTTTTGCTCAGAGCTAACATGTGATTTATGCATGATCGCGATCAGCCACATATGCCACATATGTAAATGTCCGGCAGTATCTGAACCAAAGATTCCCTCGTCGATGAATCGGTAGAGGGGATAATGTTCTTATTAACTGGCCTGTACGTTCACCAGACTTAACACCTTGTGACTATTATCTTTGGGACACTCTGAAAATAACAGTACATGATTCCACGTCTAACACTGAACTGAGTTGTGGGGGCATATCCAAAATGCCATAAATGTTTTAAAAAATAGCCCTTAAGAACTACAAAGGGCGTCCTTTAACTTTCTTCGCCGAATTAACCTTTGTTGTAGAATGGTGGTCATTTTGAACAGTTTTTATAATAAGTTGTACTAAATTTAATAACCTCAACTTTGTTACTTTTATCTCAGGCATTTTTTATTGTATTTGAATGTTTTTACGAATTTTTCATTAAAATTAGGCACGTAAATAACTCTAATTCGTCGTATGTGTGTATCCATATTGAAAAATGAAGTAACATATGGTATATTTTATCGTAGTAAACACTCATTAAGAATTGGCAGGTACCATGACTTAAAGATCAAACTGAAATTACAGTCAACCTACAAAATCAGTGACACTTTGTTAAGTATTGTAATATGGGTGGCAAGATAATGTAGAGATTTAAAAAACATTTTTTTGTACCCAAACCTCTTATTTAATCAAAATTCTATAAGAGGCCAAAAAACTTCCAAATCTAATCAAATAAAAAATAGTTATCATTATTGCCCGAAAGAGGAAAAAGTTATGAACGGATGTTATCACCATACATCAATTTTGTAGGAGTTCTGAGTTTTAAAAAACACTGTATAACATCAAAATTTGTAGATTAAAAGCAAAAGTTCACACCCTAAAAATAATCAAAATCGATTAATACATATTCGAGTTATTTAGGCTATCTAGCGGCCAAACGAAACGATTTCGGATATAGGCGAATTAGCCTAAATAAGCCTATTTTGAGTCCACGTGGATAAATAAATTATAATATAATAATAATAATAAATTAAGTGAGGTTGGGATCTTTTACGATGTATATTATCTACCATTAAAAAATTTAACTACATAGAAACAATACTTTTGTTGAAATCTCTGAAATGGCACCGGTTTTGTGAAAAATGCCATTGCTTGATCCAAAGTTATTCAGCTTCAAGTCGAGTCTTCAGATGTAAATAAACCGGCATTCATCGATTACCTTAGTACAATTTTGCTTCCTTTTGATTTAAATTGGTTTATTTTTATCCAATGAAGTTTCCCCTGGAGTATAGCCGAACCGTTTCCGGACAACCTATACAGGGTGATTCATTAGCAATGGGAAAGTCGAAAGCTTTCGGAAATACAGGGTATTGAAAGTTAAAATTTTAAATCGTTTTTTTTGCGATTATTCTAAAATATGTAGGTTAGGAACTTGAAAATTTGTGAAACTATATTTTCTTAGGCGACGAACAAGATGCGTGTCGTAATTTCGGCATTACTCGTACAGGGCGCCATTTACGACCAATTTTACCGAAAATTTAGTTAATAACTTTTTACCCTGTATATTTAACATGAAACATGATTCAAAACCTGAATGAGCTATCATTTTTCCATTAATTATGTAGTCTTGTTTCATTTCGGTATCTCGATCCGTTTTCGAGAAAAATCGATTTAACGAACACTATGTTTTGATAATATGAGAAATTAAAAGCGAAACAAACCAAGTGTTTCTTCGTGTTATTACAACAATTAACAATAAAACAAATAAAATACGTAATTATGATTTAAAGTAATTGTTCGAAGAATCCACCGTTGACACTGATACACTTTACACGTTTTCTGAGAGATCTTCGAGTTTGAAACAACATATTGGGATTGCGTCTGACTTCGTTGGCAGCGATTTGTATTCTTTGCCACAACTCTTCACACGAGCCAATAGATTCTTTGTAAACTATATCTTTCATTCGAGACCAAATAGAAAAATCAAGAGGATTGAAGTCCGGACTTCTGGATGGCCAAGCAAAAATGCTTACATGGCCAATCCAGCGATTTGGAAAAACTGCATCTAAATATGCACGCACTGGCCAAGAAAAATGCGGTGGAGCTCCGTCGTGCATGAACCACATGTCTCTTCTTAAATAAAGTGGAACGTCTTCAAACTGTGGAAGCATTTTTATTTGGCCGCCCAGAAGTCCGGACTTCAATCCTCTTCATTTTTCTATTTGGAAGAATCTATTGGTTCGTGTGAAGAGTTGTGGCAAAAAATACAAATCGCTGCCAACGAAGTCAAACGCAATCCCAATATGTTGTTTCAAACTCTCAGAAAACGTTGTGTAAAGTGTGTAAATGCCAAAGGTGGATTCTTCGAACACTGACTTTAAATCATTATTACGAATTTCATTTGTTTTATTGTTAATTGTTGTAATAACACGAACACTTGGCTTGTTTCGCTTTTAATTTCTCGTATTATCAAAACATAATGTTCGCTAAATCGATTTTTCTCGAAAACGGATCGAGATACCGAAATGAAACAAGAATACACAATTAATGGAAAAATTATTGCTCTTTCAGGTTTTGAATCAAGTTTCATGTTAGACAAACAGGGTAAAAAGTTATTAACTAAATATTCGGTAAAATTGGTCGTAAGTGGCGCCCTCTAGAAGCAGCGCTGAAATTACAACACGCATCTTATTCGTCACCTAAAAAAATACAGTTTCACAAATTTTCAAGTTCGTAACTTACATAATTTCAGACGTCAAAAAAAAACGATTTAAAATTTTAACTTTCAACACTCTGTATTTCCGAAACTTTCAACATTCGGATAAGGCATGTTTGCGTCAATGGTCACCATTTCACGTGTAGTATCTTCAGCTTTTGATTTTCCCATTGTTAATGAATCACCCTGTATATTACAGAGTAGACGCTGGTTGACTTTGGGTCAGTTGATTGCGTTTTCTTAAAAAACGATGAGTTTTAAACGATTTCAGTGACGTGTTTTAATACGACCTAATGAGCTTGAATAATGGATCGATCTCGAAAATTTTTCTGTAGTTTACATCCGCTTACAAAACTCTGTCTATGCGTTGCTAATCTGTAGAAAATACATATATACAGGTTATCTTAAAATGAACGTACAACTACCAGCAGATCTTACTATAACAAATAAGACTATTTTTTTTTCCATCAAAATGGGTCCAAAAATGCGGCTAAGGAATGAGGAGAAAATGAGATAGGTACATACTTTAAAATATCAAAGCAAAGGACATAAGTATTTTCTATGAGTTATTACAATAAGCTATAAAAACAATTTTCTACAATTTTGATATATCTCCATGTTTCCATCAAAACTATTAATGTTTCAACTATAATTTTATAAAGCACTATTTGAACTTATATTTACCTAATTAAATATTTTTGGCAAGAGAATAGAGAACATTTGGATTAAATATTTATCTATCCATACGTCTTGCAATCATTATAAAGTCTATTCGATTACAAATATTATCGCTGTTACGCGAATTTTAAAATATGTAATAATTAACTGTCCAATATTTTTGATAAAATTATAGTTTTCAATAATACCTATTATCTAGAACTGTATTGAAATTGGTAACATTTATCATAACTGTGAAAATATACGGTAACAAATTCAAAAACAATTAATATAAATATTGTCTATATTCTTTATAAAACTATAAAACGTTTTAAATCTTTTCTTTCAAAATAGGTCTTCATCTAAGTATGTAAGTATGTAGGTATGTATGTACAGTTACTATATACAGGGTGGCCAAATGAAAACGAAACAGAGCCAGTTTCAGGAATTGCGTCAAGATTGTAGAAAAACGCTCAGACCCGTCGATTTTAGATTAAAGGGGGACATTCTTTGCTGGTATTTTTGACTCCGCCACTTTCACCCCCAAGCAAGGGTAAGCATCACCCCAAAATATTTAAATGGCATTGGGGGTTGAGTAATATTTCTTTTGAAAGCTCTTACAATTCTCTTTACAACAGACTTTAAATTTTATAATTCCGCCCAATACTTATTAAGAATTTTGATTTTAAAGTTGAAACTTATGTACAAACAATTAGTAACGGTAAAAATGTCAGTCATTCGAGTTAAGTACGCCAATGGTATAAATTTAGTATTTCTTGCGTTACATTGGTTTTTGGCGATTTGTTATCACTTTCGTAAAAAAAAACAAAATTGTAAAAAACAGAAATGAATGCTATACACACACAATGAACGTAAAATTAGTGGATTCCAAATTATTTTCTAGTATTATTTGGAAGCGTTGGTTGGTAGTTTATTTAATTGTGTTTTTGAAAATTAAACACTATGGTTTATTCCATTGCGGAAAGGGTAGATATCATTTCGCTTTACTTTATGAACAATAAATGTGCGAATAGAACAGCTCAGCTATTTAATGAACAACATCAAGATCGACATGTCAGGAGGAAGTATGTTCTAGAGTTAGTAAAAAAATTTCAAGAGACAGGGAACGTAGCCAATAAAAAACGAGAAATTGAAAAACCTATAGTTAATGAAGCTAGTGAAGTTGCAGTTTTGGGACAAGTTCATCTTGATCCTACATTAAGTACGAGGCAGCTGGCATCTGTGTCTGGGATCAATCGAACTAGCATACAAACCATTTTGAAGAAGAATAAATTCCATCCATACAAAATACATTTAGTCCAGGAACTTCATGAGGATGATTATGACCGCCGTTTGCAATTTTGCGAAATAATGAGTGAGCGAGCAGGGAACGATCCACAGTTCCTTTTTAACATCTGTTTTTCTGATGAATGCAGTTTTTTCTTGAACGGGACGGTAAATCGTCACAATTGCCGCTATTGGTCCGATTCAAACCCAAGAGTTTTTCACGAGGTGCATACACAGCAACCGGAAAAATTAAATGTATGGGCTGGAATTTTCGGTGACCGGCTGGTGGGTCCTTTTTTTCTACCTGGTAATTTGACTGGCCAAATGTATTTGCAATTACTGGAAGACGCTATTGACCCTGCCTTGACTGATATTATTGAAAATGTTCCAGAGTATGATGAAGATCATTTGATTTTTCAACAGGACGGTGCTCCTCCGCATTATGCGTTAATTGTCCGTCAGTATTTGGACCAACGTTTTCTACGGAATTGGATTGGGAGAAGAGGCAGCATTGAGTGGCCTCCACGATCACCGGATTTATCGCCCCTTGATTTCTTTTTGTGGGGATACCTAAAAAGTAAAATCTATAAAACACAGCCAGCGTCGCTGGAAGATTTGCGTCAAAGAATCGTCGACGAATGCCGTCGAATCACTCCGGAAATGCTTCGGAATGTGCGCGAACGTTTCGAACAAAATCTTTATTCTTGTATGGAAGCGGGCGGTCATCAGTTTGAACATTTAATCAACTAAGTAGTAAGTAAGCAACTAAACATAATTTAAATTTTAAAATGTAAATTTTTTTCAAAGTATTGGGCGGAATTATAAAATTTAAAGTCTGTTGTAAAGAGAATTGTAAGAGCTTTCAAAAGAAATATTACTCAACCCCCAATGCCATTTAAATATTTTGGGGTGATGCTTACCCTTGCTTGGGGGTGAAAGTGGCGGAGTCAAAAATACCAGCAAAGAATGTCCCCCTTTAATCTAAAATCGACGGGTCTGAGCGTTTTTCTACAATCTTGACGCAGTTCCTGAAAATGGCTCTGTTTTGTTTTCATTTCGCCACCCTGTATATTCAATTCTTTTTCATAGTTGGGATCGAGTTCTATTTTATTTAACAATATTTAAAATTTAAAAAACTAATGATTTGTTCAAGAAATTTCTCAAGAAATTTTTACAACGCTAAACTTATTGTGACACTTTTTTAATTGTTACAATAAATTAACTAATTTATGGCCTAAATCAAAGGTTACTAATTTTTAGAATAAAAAAATCACATCATGATGTAAGTAAACCACAAACCATAATATGGGTATGCCATACTATAAAACTGTAGCAATATGTATATAGGGTGAATTCGACTGAAGTTCATAGATTTCTAGCCCCGGATGCTGACGTAGAGTCAAATAAAGAGAAATGTTGAACTTATTTGATTATGTAATTATTATCTTCTCAATCTATCAATATGCGTTAATAAAAATTGAGGTGAAGATAGATTAACATCGACGGATTAGGAAGACTGATAAGCAATTCAATTAATACGATTTAATTAATTTAATTAATTAATTAATTTAATTAATTCGTACTTACGAATTTTTAAAAAATATTTTTTTCTGTATCTTCTGGAAGGTTATAATCGATGCAGTGTATATAGTAATAAAAATAGTGTTCCCTATATTCACTCCAATTTTCTTTAACGATTTAATTAATACCTATAAATTTTTAAAAACATTATATTTTCGGTTCTTTTGAAGGGTTACCTACAATCGACTCACTGGATACAGTAGTAAGACATGGTTCAAAACACATCAATTAATTAAATTAGTTAATTTTTTTTTCTTCATTTGACCCTATGTCAGCATCTCTGACTGGAAATATGTGGATACCTTCACTTCAATGATCTATTAGAATAATATTTTACATACAATTATGGAACAAGCTAATTAAAACTATAATAATTTTTTTTATAAAAAGGCCGTGACAGGTCGATTTTATTCTGTTTTCTTCCCGCTTTTAGAATGCATCTGATTTTCTACAGCGCGATTCTTAAAGGCTGTACGAAAAAAAAAATTTAATGGAGTACCCTGTATAGATTTGGATAGAACGTTGTCTCACGAATACAGTAATATAGATATTGATGGGTCTATCTTAATAATGACGGAGATACAACCAAGAGTGTTCAATAAACACAGGGCAAGGAAATAAAGTTAGTATAGGGTGATCGATTTAACTGGAGAAATGAGCTTTTCTGGGAAATGGCTGAGGAAAATAAATTATTTTTGAAACTATTGCATTTCTGATTACTTCTACTTGAAGGTAGGGTCAAACTACAGAAATTATCTTTACGACGCTAGGCGTCGCGGCGCTTCAAAACATTTTTTTCCAGCAACATACATTTTTTAATATGTCACGATAAAGATCCCTTAATTTTGAATATTTTTCCTATATAACATTTTTTTATGTTCCCATTATTTAAATAGTTGTTGTCGATTCCCAAATCGTACTTTGTTAATAGGACACCATCATAAAACTATATAAACCTATTAAATGACACTATAATTTAAAAGCTTTGCTGTAATTCTCCGATGCAACTAAACAGTGAAAAACAACTGCCAAATTTTTATCTGTTGTGATAGTTTTTGCCATACATTTCTAATAAATGTAGTAAATTCTATTCGTTGAACTTTATTATTTTTTGTATAAATGAAAGCAGGCTAGGCAAAAAACAGTATTTGTTTTCATATGACTATTCTCAATGAGAAGTGTCAGAATTTTGAAGGTTTTAATAATCATTATAGAGTTTATAGAATTAATTAGTAGTAGTTACTGAAAAGTAGCAGTAATAAAATGTTTTTCCATGACGAAAAAGTGGATATGCTGTTAATTTTCGGAGAAGCCCAGAAAAATGCATTACGGACAAGAAGATTATACGCACTGAGATATCCTGAAAGAAGTCTTCTAAATCATCAAATATTTATCAAATTGGAAAATGTTCTTCGTCAGAATAAGAAATCATTTTTAGTTAACAGGGTGAGACAAAAAACAGTAACCGCTGATGAAAATATGGCAATTATAATAACCTATTTTGAAAATCATCCTGAAACATCAATTAGAAAGGCTTCGAGAGAGTTAAATTTGACATATAATGCAATTCAAAGAGTTTTAAAAATTAACAAATTTCACGATTATAAAATACATAGTGTACAAGAGTTAAATCTTGGAAATTTTGAACGGCGTAAAAATTTAATTTCTCAGTTCTTCATTGCATTAGATGATGATCCTTTGTATAACCACATTTTGTGGACAGACGAAAGTCATTTTATTAGTCATGGCATTCTAAACCGGAAAAATACTCATCATTGGTCGGACGAAAACCCACATAGTATTAGAGAAGTTCAAAGGCAGGGTCACTTTAGTGTCAATGGATGGTGTGGAATTGTAGGGCGCCATTTTTATGATGGTATCTTAACGGGACAAACGTATTGCAATTTTCTTGCAAATAAAATTCCTATCTTATAGAAAATGTGCCACTTAAAATTAGGAGGCACCTGCGATTTCAATTGGACGGGGCACCTTACTATAATGCTGCAGTTGTTCAAAACTATTTAAATGTGCACTTTGAAAATAAGTGGATAAGTACTAATGGCCCTTTACAATTTGCTCCGAGAGCCCCAGATCTAACGCCTTTTGATTTCTTCTTGTATTTCTTCATGTGGGGAGCCCTAAAAAATATTGTGTATAAAATTAAAACAAACAGTATTGATCATTTGAAGCAGAAAATCACTGCTGCTTGTGCTGAAAAACGTGGCAATATTGTTAAAAAAGTAACGTCGGATGAACAAAGAAAACGTTACGATTCCTTTTCTATTTGCGTATTTCAGGTGATATTCTTTATATTGTTGTGGTCTCCCTTATATGACATGTAGGTTTGTAATTCTTACAAATTAATGTAATTGTTGTATACACAGTTGTGTTATTAAATTGTTTATAGTGAATTCTAGCCCAGTCATTATAGAGATGAAAGAGCCTGATTCGGGAAAAAAATACTATTATAAGTTTATCTGCGGAATATTGTTCGGAAACCTGTTATAAATAAAATATCAAAAAATCAACTCGAGGCTAGTTGGGAAACTTTGTTTTAACAGTGGTCAAAGTTATGGCAAAGTGGTTTTTTGACTCACGTAAAAAAGCTATTATTCATAGCGAAAAAAAGTTTATACAAAAAAGGTAGGTATTAAATAAGCCTATAAAATGAAAAAAGTCCGATTAAATTCCGATAATTTGTTTATGCACAAGAGCTCAAAAATGGTCGAAAATTGCCGTTTTTTTCAATTGCTAATAATTAATGCAATTTTCATCGCAGACACTTGTAATTCAGGATTTTTGAGGCTTTTTACACCCTTAATAAGTGGTAAAAATTTCAGCTCGAAAGCTTCATTGGTTTGGCGTTGGCGGAATTTGTTATCTAAGAAGATGCTATTTTCAATTCATTTTTCCCAAGCTCACAGGCGTTGTAGGGTTTTGATCATTAGTTGTTTTTGTACCTAAATAGTTGTATTGACATAGGCATTTACTGAGAATTTAGTTTTTCAAATTTAATTTGTTTAAAATTGACTGAAAAAATGTTAATATTTATTAAATTGTTAAGATAGGTAATTATTATAAAATAAAATAGTAACCTCTTTACTTTAGTTTTCTTCGAATTTAAAAAAAAAATCGTTGTTGTAAGTTGATTAGAAGCTGAGATAATTTTTTTTATTTATTTAATCGCAGTGACCTTAATTATTAATATTAAGAGCCGAAATTTGGAGAGAGTATACATTAAGAGCTATATTTTCATGTCCTACATTAACATTAAGGTGAATTCAACTATTTAATTTCGAAAAAGAAGATAGCGGCGATGCGTTCTATTACTTGGTCTAGCGAACGAGTGGGGAAGGCGAGGCTTAGCATGCGCGCTTAACGATGTAATAAATATTAACATTTTTTCAGTCATTTTTAAACAAATTAAATTTGAAAAATTAAATTATCAGTAAATGCATATGTCAATACAACTATTTAGGTACAAAAACAACTAATGATCGAAACCCTACAACGCCTGTGAGCTTGGGAAAAATGAATTGAAAATAGCATCTTCTTAGATAACAAATTCCGCCAACGCCAAACCAATGAAGCTTTCGAGCTGAAATTTTTACCACTTATTAAGGGTGTAAAAAGCCTCAAAAATCCTGAATTACAAGTGTCTGCGATGAAAATTGCATTAATTATTAGCAATTGAAAAAAACGGACAATTTCGACCATTTTTGAGCTCTTGCGCATAAACAAATTATCGGAATTTAATCGGACTTGTCTTATTTTACAGATTTATTTAATACCTACCTTTTTTGTATAAACCTTTTTTTCTCTATGAATAACAGTTTTTTTACGCCAGTCGAAAAACTACTTTTCCATAATTTTGACCATTGTTTTAACAAAGTTTCCCAACTAGTCTCGAGTCGATTTTTTGATATTTTGTTTATAACACGTTTCTGAACAATATTCCGCAAAAAAACTTCTAATAGTATTTTTTTCCCGAAAAAAAGCTATAATGACTGGCCTATAGGTTTTTTATTATAAATAGAACCACAGTTATTGATATATTGAACCAGCAAGAGCATTGAAAAAGATCTATATTGCTGACTAGGTCGTTGCAATAATTATTATGAGATAGAGAAATTCACTAGAGAGTTGCCCGTAACTTTTAAAATAATGGGAACATAAAAAAATGTTATATAGGAAAAAAATTAAGGGATCTTCATCGTGACATACTAAAAAATGTATGTTGCTGGAAAAAAATTTTTTGAAGCGCCGCGACGCCAAGCGTCGTAAAGATAATTTCTGTATTTCTGCCTTAACTTCTAGTAAAAGTAAGCAAACATGAAATAGTTTCTAAAATAATTTATTTTTCTCGGCCGTTTCCCAGAAAAACTCATTTCTTCGGTTAAATCGATCACTCTGTACATTAAGAATAAACGAATAACAGTTGTAAATTCAATTAAATAATATTCAACAAAAAAAATTAAAATATTACTCATTTAAACCAAATATTGGAAATGCCATTCATCAGCTTCTGGACAAAAACATCAAAAAATCTACATCTTTTCTTAAAATCAGTGACGCATAAAGAATTATTTGTAAGTGAACCGTCTTGAGCATGCGAATGAAATAGGTCATAGCTAAAGTACGACATAATGGATGCAAATTGGTGCCTGACGTGTAAATAATTAAAGCAAATAAGAAAAGGTGTTCAAATAACTTCGGCCTGTTTGTTCGTGCTGTTAGCGGTTGGCGTCGTTTTAGTTTCCAATAAACACTTCCTCGGACGGGTATTGAGAATTGCTTCTCTTAACGCTCCTACCTACCTCTTTGATGGTAAGATACGAATACGCGCTACAACAGGAAACATCTAGCTGGGAATGCATCTGAGTGCATACCCTACCTAATTACTTGAGAATGTCTACTACTTAGCTTTGTTTCTGTTTAATCTAGATACATGAACTTTACCTACCTCAGAGGCGATACTCGGCATAATGAATAATTTATAAACTGTATCTCAAAATTCTTTTTTGGAGAGTTAACAGATTAGAATTAAAATTTATTTAGATTTATGCTTTAGAAAAACTCACAACACTGAAATACTCTATGCAAAACATTTCTGTACTACAGTATATACAGGGTGATTCAGAATTTATCCAAAAAATCTGGATGTACAGGGGCCCTTACAAATACAATTTTGTAAAGAAAAAATCAAAAAGGGCAGTTCGAAAATGATTTAAAAATACACTTCTGCACGGCACTGGAAACTGGTCCACTGTAAAACCTGACCTCGCACAATGCGACCGGCATGGCGGTGTGATAAAAACGGACAAAAACTTTCGCAAGGAAAGAAATATGTAAATAGAATTTTATCGCACCTATTTTATATCGGCAAATTCAACTGCTTTTGCCTTTATTAATTAATAAAATTAATTTGTGTTTTTAAATAATAAAATCATTTGACACACCCGATGTTACAACGATTGTTCAATATATTATCCACCAATGTGTAAACACATTTGGGTCCGTTGTACTCAGTTTCTACGAACTAACACAAATGTTGTCTTGTTTCACCATAACACACAATCACACATGCTTCACCATAAATTAAAACGATATCCATCAAAATCCGAATTCAGTATTCGGAGTCGCTAAGGCCACGTGGCGAATGACGCTAGAGACTACAGTTGTCCAGCTATGTAGTGGTTGAATGTACTATAACTTCAATTTTTTTTTCTCGGAAACTATAAGGATTTTATAAATTTTTTTTTTACGATATTGATTCCATTTCTCATGCTGCATCTATTCCCAATTTTTTTCGGATAAGTTGTGGATTACCCTGTATAAGGTGAAAACATTGGCACCGATATTTTCTTTTGTGATTAATGGTTACAGCCTCCTGTTAACTGATACAAGAAAGCTCATAATCAAGTAAAATAGTATTTACGGTTCGTACAATATTTGTTGAGATAGAATACCAATAAAAGAATAAGCCAATAAACTAGAAGACAATACAATTATAAACATGTTGGTACAAAAAAAATAAACAAAGGCACATGTACTTAAGTAACCTATTACAGCCCCCAACCTTGAGTTTTTTACAACTAAATTTTACTGCATCATCATGCATCACCATGATTTAGAGCTTGTAATTCGACAATTTCACTTAAGATTCTCTGTATAGTAGTTAAAGATGCTCCTGTAGCAACTACAACACGATTTTTTATTTGTATTCTATTTTCATTTGGAAAAAATATCTTAAAATAATTATACACGTTAAACACACTACTCTTCGACTGGAAATTAAATTTATTTCATTTATTTTTCACCTTCATTGATTTATTTTAATTATAAGTTACACTGAAGATGTACGGGACGATATACTTACGAAGAAACACGCCTTCGTAACTGCAAAACACAGTATGCACTGCAAGCTGCTACGGTGAACGCAACGCCGTCAATGTTTATCTACCTCGAGTGTCGAATACGGTTAGTTCCAAAAAAGTGAGGAAGGGGTCTTCTTGGAATTCTATTTCAACAAATATCGTACGTAGAGGTGTTTTAATATCTCATGAGCCGCGAAATGCGCGAAAGGCGTGGCGTATCCGCATAATTCTTCTAATAAGCACGTTGTGAAAACATTGACTCAGAATTAGACCACGTGCCTCATTACAACCAGAAATGATCTAAGGCGCTCGGGCATCAATAAAGTCAACTAGCGAACGTTCGTTATATACATTATATGTATATTTTTATTGCTTAAATTAAAATAATAAAGAATAGGGCATTTTATTATGACATTTGTAATCGGATCAAAGGCTTGTTTACGCTACGAGAGCTCGAGATAGACTGTGAATAATAGATGTAATGTTTTTAGGACGTAGAATAATTTAGGCGACGGTCGGAATTATGTTTCTGCGCATATGAAGGTCAGAGCTCATAAGATTTTAAAACACCTCTACTGTACTTACTTAGGTATTTTCATCATGAAAATGTTTGCAGTATTATATAATAAACAGTCGGTATCAATGATCTTGTTATATATACGAAAAGTTGCCTTAATGTTTTCCATTACAATTATCATACGTTTATTTCCGTTAATAAGTAGGTAAATGTATAAGCAATTTATTAAATGACTTAACTACCAAAATAGATTTGTTAATTTTCAAAGGACTCAACTTAAATGAAGAATTAAAATCAATAAAAATATCACTAATACTTTTGAGATACCAAATGATAAGAGATCGAAAAACAAGTCACATTATTTTAGTAATGATTTAATTTGAAATACTGTGGATATAGTAAATTCAGTAAATGTCCACTAAATACATAATACTAAATTTGATAAGCACTTAGTATTTCCGGGAGAAAAAATATTTTATTGTCAACAAATTTCAGAAAAACAGAAGTCAATATTCACTTATCATTTTAGGATTATAGAGCTAGAGATAAAGAGCCTTCATAAATGAATACAAGTCACATCATGAATAATTTTGTTTGAAATAGTAATTTTATTTCCTTTGCGTTGGCAATTAAATTTTGGTAAAATTAAAAATTATGGAAACAGTAAGATCAACAAAACATTCTGTAGTATTCAAAACCTGTACCCTGTACCTATAAAAATAACCCCATTTTCATCTTCGGCTACTCTTAAAACCACCCTATGACAAATTTCATTGAATTATCACTTATAATACCACTAGAGCTTCAATTATTACTGGAAATTTTTTCGAGCACACGAATATTTTGAAAATTTTCTAAAAAATATTCGTGTGCAGGAAAAAATTTCCAGTTTTTAATTGAAGCTAGAGTGGTATTCGGTAAGAAAATTTCACAATAGTTAGTTGTATTTTATTTAACCTAATGTTATATGTATGTAAGTTACTTTGATTATATATACTGCTTCAAGTTTTTTTGCAATAAAATATATTTTTACCAACTTTAGTTAAGCAAAATAATAAAAAATAAGTCGATAGCAGATCAATCCCTCAGTTTTCCACATACTCATTTTACTAAAGTTGGTAGAAATATATTTTCTTACAAAGAACCTTAAGCACTATGTAATATCAATAAAATTCATATGTATATATTATTAAGAAGGCCATGGAATCCATGTCAAACAAGGTAATCGTGACTTTTGACGTTATTTGACCATTTTCTTTAAAATCGTTGTGTTGTACAATTGAAAAATGGAGCGGTTTGAGAAATACGTTTTATGCAAGTTTTGCAAAAAAGTTAGTGAAATTAAAATGTATCATCGGAACCTAAAATTTTTAATGTATTTATTACAAGAATGCGGGCCAGAAATTTATTCGCCAAACTTGTTTGGGATTATTAAAAATCATTTGCTTCTTGTGTGTAAGAAATATGGAGCTCTTCGTGGATCACAGCAGAATAAGATTGTTTCAAAGTACTACATTTATTTTTTGAAACATAGACATTTTATAAATTTTAGTGAATGTGTGCTTGTTTATTCCCCATTAAGAAAAGAAGACGTGGCTGAGGAATTTCANGGTGTCCCGGTACTTGATACAAAAAAGTCGAGTACAGATAGATGGGGCCAAAATTATATCAGTCCTTCATATAATTAATTTTTTTTTCATACGGGCCTTCGTTAACAAGTTACGGGCCCTCAAAGGTGAAAATTAAAAAGTTATTTTTATTTACAGTCTTTAAACTATTAATTTCAGCATGATGCAAATTTGGTGATCTTCATTATGCCCAGAACGCCAGGGAGGGACTATGCCCAATAATAATCATTTTTGCATAGATGGTTATTGCAATCTGCCTGTATCAAAAATAAGTTCCCTGAAGAATTTGACGAGATAATACCCCCTTGGTTCAACTCGATAAAATTAACAGTTTAGGAAATATTTGTGATTTTATGTCACTGTGCACATTGAGCGGCGCCTCCACCATTTTTTGTTTTTAATTTTTAATTGGACATAATTACTATGTTAGAACCGTACATATTTTTGAAAATAAGAGCCTGGAAAATCTTACCATCACTAACAAAATTTAACAAACAAACTTTTATTACACATAACACAAAATAGGAAAATAAAACAAACACCAAATTTGCATTATGCTGAAGTCAATACATAGTTTAGAGATTGTAAATAAAAATAACTTTTTAATTTTCACATTTGAGGGCTCGTAACCTGTTAATGAAGGCCCGTATGAAAAAAAAATTATATGAAGAACTGATATTATTTTGACCTCATCTACTTGTACTCGACTTTTTTGTATCAAGTACCGGGACACCCTGTATAAATAGCCGTGCCAGGTCAGGAGGTTACGGAAATCCTACACAGGTATCTACTACGAAATTCACTATTTGCTTAAAATTACTTACTAACACATTAATGCGAAAAAATAGTATAAACGAATCTCATAAGAAAAGCAGTTTTACTAAGTTCATATAGCTTTTAAGTTACTCGCTCGCTGCGCTCGCTAGCTCATACTCAAAAGCTATATTCGTTTAGTAAAACTTTGCTTTTCTAAACTTGTTGTTTAATATACTATTTTAATTATGCATATTTAATAAAGTGTCATAAATTACCATAGAATTAATTACATGTAGTTAAACTTATTATGCAGTTTGAAGCTGTTATATTTTAGTAGATATAATCAAGTGAATGCATTTTATATTATCATGTGGTATAAACATCACCGCACCGAGTATTTAAATGGAAATAATATACATTTTATAACCTATTCACTTATTTGATAGGTTCTAATTTAACTATCAGAAAAATAAATGATTTGCCTTTAATAATGAGTTCGTCTGACAGAAAATTATGCTCATTATTGCTACCAGATCTATGTGACTACTTTTTATTAAATTCAATTTAGACTGAAAGTGAAAACTTTGCAAATGTGTATAAAATAACAAAAAATTACTTAACACTGCAGGACAATCAGCAATCGCTGTCGAATTCACTCTTAGTTTAGGTGTAGAACAAAAGCACTTTATATGGTGACTGGATAATGGATAGAGTAATTGTTCTATTATATAACGTGCAGCATAGCTCCAAAGGGTTTGCAATTCTGTTCACTGTTTAATTGCTCTCTAAAGCGTAGGAAAGATTGGCCTCATTAAAATAATTGATTGTTCCTGAAAGGTTAATTTTGTAAAAATATAGTACCTGTGTACATAAATGTAACTACATTGATTTGATTTGAAGTTAAACACTTTTATTGTTTTTGTGCAGCTTTGCTTTTTTGACTAACGATATTGTGGGACACAATTATGCCCGGACTGGAATTGAGTTACATCCCCAATATCCAGAAAATGGTAAAACCATTCAGGAGAGTCACCAGGCATAAATCGGCTTCGAATTTATTAGTTCTCATCAGTTTGTCGCAAGTGAGACGGTGGAATGATTTAGCTGTTTGGACGTCTGTCTATAGACACATTTTGAGTATGGGTGGGATATAACCTATAAAGCATATCATATCTTTATATGTTTAGTGGCACATGTGGCTACTGACAAAGTGATCTAATTTGTAAGTAAAATGAGATTTACACAAGGTGTCCAGTGTAAAAAATGGCGTAGAAATAAAATATATAAAATGTTCCATTAACTCCGTAAGGTATTTGTAAGTGGTAAGTTTGTAAGCAGTATTGTACTTTGGTTTTCCAGTCATGGAACGATCACCTATATACAAACTAAAACAGTAATTTTTTTTAATCAGGCCTTATGAGTTCACAAAAAGACTAATTGCCGCTCAAACTTTCATATTTTTGAGAAGTAATTTTTCATATACAAGGTCGGAAAGTCCCCATGGTTCATCGGCCGTTACGTGAGAGCGATAAAGAAAGTCATAGAAATCCGTGCGATAAAGTTGGCTATAATGAAGGCGTCTAATAGTCATCGCCCATTTCACCCTTCCACAAATAAGATCCACTTCTTACAGCCATCTTTCTCTATCGCACGGATTTCTATGACTTACTTTATCGCTCTCACGTAACGGCCGATGAACTATGGGGACTTTCCAACATTGTATATTTATATTTTGATGTACACGGTGTTCAAAAAGTAACAAAATATCAATGAAACAGATGAAGAAAATAGTAAGTTTATTTTTAACATTACAAAAGGGAAATTCTATTCATATGTAATAAATTTCAAGTTCGACATTAATATTCCTAAATTTATTTTTAAGTAATAAATATTGGAAGTAAAACAAAGAAAATCAATCGTTATCCTACTTACCTACTTACACCTACACCTTTAATTTTGTGTAAGTAATTCACTACTATTTGTTCAATATTATTATTCTTATTTATTGATTATTACAATTATTGTATTTATAATTATACAGGGTGTCCGGAAAAGTCATGTCAAAAATTAAGGGGTTACAGGAGAGCCCAAAATATTTGTGGCACGTCATAAAAAAAATTTCCTATCAGGCTTCGTTGTGGAGTTATTCGCCTTCAAAGAAAGAAGTTTGAAAACAAATTCCAATTATAATTTCTAAGTTGTTACCATAACAACAATGAAATTTGGGCAATTAAAGTAACTCATGATCATTTCCAAGTTTAAACTGATATTCAATATGTCTAGATTATACAGGAGCAGACGAAATACCGTTTTTTGAGAAAATCGAATTTTATTAACAACATAAGTAGATGTATTTTATCAAAAATGCGATTTTGAAAAAATCTTAGAATTGAGATGACTGTCAACAATTATGTATAATTAGGAGTTAGATATTTGTCATAAATCATTTTGACACCATTTATTTTGTTGATTCAATATCATGGGAGATTTAGCTATGAAGAATTTGTAGATAGGTATTCATCTAATGTACGAACCTACAGAATGCTTCTGAAGTTGTTCGGATTTACGCCAACCGCTTTCCAAATAGAATTTGCATTTTTGAAGTGACGAAACCCCCACGCTATTATTCAGATAAAACACTAACAAAAATTTATCATTAATGTATGGATGGGTATAATTGGAAAACTACTCAGTGGGACACATATCAGTGATGACGCTTTAAGTGGGGATAAATAACCTACATTTACTGCAAGAACACCTGAACTCATTATTGGAAGACGTCTCTTTAAATATTTGAAATAACATGAGGCTTATGCCTGATGGTACACTACCCCATTTTAGCAGGGCAATAAGGGCTTATTTAAATTTTACATTTTCCGATCGATGGATCGGTCGAGGTAGTAATTTTGCATGGCTGCCTCGGTCTCCTGATCTTAATCCTCTCAATTTTTTTCTTTGGGGCCATCTTTAAAGTCTTGTTTATCAAACTGCTATAAATAGTAGGGATCAATTAAATCGCAAAATTACATTCGTCGGCATCATTATTAGAAATGATCATCACATGTTACTTTCAGTATAGCAGAGAAGATTTTTACAAAAATGTTACTGTTACATTGTTGATACAATTAATGTATGTTGTTAATAAAATTCGAGTTTCTCAAAAACTGATATACATACTGTATATCACCTTTTTAACAAAGTGAGAGAGGAATCGAACTATGAAAGAAAATTCAAATTTGGTAACACTGTCAAAGATATATAAATTTAAAAGTATGATTTCGTCTGTTTCTGTATAATTCAGGCATATTGAATATTATTATTAAATTTGGAAATGAACATTACCATGAATTACTTTAATTGCCTAAACATTGCTGTCATGGTAACGATTTAGAAGTTATAACTGGAATTTGCTTTTCAACTTCTTTCTATGAAGGCGAATAACTCCACAACGAAGTCCCATAGGAAGAAAAAAGTTATGAAGTAGTACAACTATTTTGAGCTCTCCTGTACACCCCTTGATTTTCGACATGGTCTTTCCGGACAGCCTGTATAATATTACGGGACGTGAAAGATTTAAAACCATTATTATTTTAGAAATTATAAACGATTTGTTGCAAACACTGTATTAAACAAAAATCCATAATAGCCAAATCGGGATTACGAGGTGTCAAGGATTAAGTTTTTATTTTCTGATCCATCTATTATCAGAAGTATGATGTAACTAGTTGGAAATGAAATAACGTGCTAATTGGAAACAATGTCGAATTATTAAAAAACTAGCGGCCCGTCCCGGCTTCGCACGGGTGGACATTTATTTTAAACATTTTGGGATATAAAAAATATAGCCTATGTTACTCAGGGATAATGTAGCATTCTAATGGCGAAAGAATTATCGAAATCCGTCCGGTAGTTTTTGAGTTTATTCGTAACAAACATACATACACACAAAAATACAAATCTTTACTCTTTATAATAATATTAGTATAGATATAGATATAGATAAAATTAAAGAAAATATTTCCAATGCTTCACTAGATGAGGTACAAAATAGTTGCAGAGACTAGCAAAAGTTTAATGAATAATTACATTTCTCAAAGAAAAAAAAAAAAAAGAAAATGAAAGAGAAAATGTTTCTCTACTCTGATCAGTAATTTGTGGATACATTGCATATAACTACACTAAAAATTACTTACATTTTTTAGCTCTCATTATAATTCTCTAATATTGGCTTAGTACAGGCGCCAAATTTTCGAAGGCAGCTAGGTACTAGGTACATGGCTTGGTAAGTAAATAACTTCATAACACAATTTATCCTTCTTGATATATTAAGTCTGATAACTAAGTTTCCTGTGATAAATAACCCCCAACTAATCGTCTATAAAACGTTGCAATGTTTTTCTGATAATAATCTGATAGTGAGATATTTCAGCGGGTTTATAAATTTAGAAAACCTTGAACATATATTTTATGTACGTCCATTCTAAACTAATTTATTATTCCCAAGAATGCCAAGAAATCTAATTAATTTGGATTGTCATATTGTAATAAACAACAATTATTTCTGTTTTAATTTGAATGTATTAAATCTCTGGGTATGGAAAAAATTATTTGATTAACTTGATTAAATTAACTATAAGGCACACTGAACACAGACTTTATTTTATACAGGGTGTTCATGATAAGTTTTGCCAAACTTTAATGGCGTATTCTACCGATGAAAATAATCAAGTTTTATTCTATAAAAATTTCTGATAGGACGCTTCCTTACGGAGATACAGGGTGTTAAAGGTTTCAAATATTTATATGATTTTTCTTGTAACTTCACTGGCAAAAAATATTTAGTGATAAAATTTGGGGGATTGACATTTTTTTAGTAGGGACTATTTTTTTATGGATAACTTATTCCAAAATAGTTATTCGGGGAGTAGGGAACCTTTTTTGAAAAAAAATCGTACGTCACTGGTTTTTTAAATAATTTTAAATGTTTTTAAAATGTGCAATCAATTTGTGGCAATAAAATATTGTTGTAAAGTATTCGTAAAATTTACTGGTCTTTAGATAATTGGGAAATCAAATATAAGAAGGTACTTAAGTACCTACGTTGCTATTTATCATTTCCTGTTGATTGCTAAATGTATAATAATAAATTCAATACCTAACGCCAATGTTCTGTGTGTTGCAAAAAGTTTGTTATTTTTCATATAATTAAAAACAGATTTTAATAAAAAAATATGGTATTCAATTCATTTCAACTGTAAAATACCAGTACGTAAGTATCTTCTTATTTGATTTCCGAATTATCTAAAGACCAATAAATTTTACAAATACTTTACAAGAATACTTTATAGGCAAAAATTGATTGTACATTTTAAAAATATTTAAAATTATTTAAAAACTTAATTATTTTCATCGGTAGAATACGCCATTAAAGTTTGGCAAAACTTATCAATAACACCCTGTATAGGTACTATTTTTATGAATTCTTTTACGAATTTTTATGTCTTATTTTATACAGTATGGTATAAATGAAAGGAATAAATTAACTATTTAAATCAAGTCAATTTTTATTTTTACAAGTTCGTTCTGCGAGATATTTTTTTAACATATGACGTCATCTATGACAGTGATGACGTCATCGATGTTTTTTTATGTAAGTATAAATGTGGGTCATGCCGTGGCTCTTCGAAAAGTCTTGTAATTCTCTATTCAACTATATCAATAGAATTCTGTATCGTGCAAAAAAAATCTTAAATTACAATTAATAAATTACTTCAGTAATGTAAACTATAGTTCTTACGTGGCTTTTTAAAATTATCGGTAAGAAATCCAATCAATTTTAATCACCTAAAAGTAAATGAGATAAAGAGCGCTAAAGGGGAATGAAATACACACTATAAGTTTCTTACTTGATTCACTTTTTCAAAAAATGTAAATGTATTAGCAAGATGGCTTCATTCAAATTGACGTAAATCATGTTTGTAACAAGTAGTTAATGCTGATATCCTAGAAATATCTAAAAGTGTTTTTTTATTAACACGAAACTTACTGAAACTGAAGGAATGGAAATTTTAATAATGATTGGTTGTGGAGACAAAACCAGGACTGATCTGGGAACCAATTTCTCAATCCACAGTAAGCAAAATTGAAAAGAAGTTTGCAGAAATGGTTCATGTAAAGGACCTCTCTAAAGGTGCTAGAAAACAAATACCGAAAATAAGAAACTAGAAGTTCTACCAGTATTTCAAGAATATTTCCATACCATTTCATGGCTAGTAGCAGTAGATAATATGGATCATTCAGCAGCTCTTAGAATATTTGCAAAATTACCTTAGTTCAGGAGTTTTTGGAAGATGATTTTGTTAAACGAGTCGAATTTTGTGAAATTTTAATGGAAAAAATTAATGGAAATCCGATGTTTCTAAAAAGACTTTTGATGAAGCTACATTCCTCCTAAATGGTCGTATAAACCGTCACTTGTCGGTACTGGCAACTGAAAATCCACATTTGATGCAGTATGACACTCGCAATCAGTGCCCAGGGAAAGTGAATGTTTGGACCGGAATAATAGATAATAGGAAAATAACAGATCCTCAATATCTTTACAATTTCTGCAAGACGATTTGCTCCCCGAACTGAATCGGTTGTTTCCAACTATAGTCGTAAGAAACTAGGTACTTGGACAGCGTCTTTCGAGATGGATAAGGCAAAGAGGATCACCTAGGTCTCCAGATCCTCTGTTTTTTTTTATAAGTAAAATATAGTTGCATTAAAAAAACACATTCGGACGGAGATGGCACAAATAACTCCAGAAGTTATAGACACAGTTCGAGAAGAGTTTACTGCTCGTCTTTCTCACTGTATTATAACAGAGGGTTCTTAATTTGTAAATCTATTGTTAAAAATACATTTTTTTTTATAATTTTAGAATTTCTTCTTTGGCGCTATACAACTTTACCTAATATGGAATAGAGAATTACAAAACCCTTCAGAAGAGCTATCCCCACATTTGAATTTAAAAAAAACATAGATCATTACTGTCACGCATAAATATATACAGGGTAGCCCATCGAAAACGTACCGCAAGGCATTACAGGGTAGTAATGAACTTTTCGGCAAAATCAAAAAACAGGTCAAATTTGTTTCTGAGGGGGACAACTTTTGGCGCAAAAAGCATAGCAAAATCTTCAACCCCCTAAGTGGGGGTGCCATCCCCCAAATTTTTTTAAATGGGAATGGGGGTCAAGAGGGGGGTCATTAGAAAGGGCTTTTAATTCTCTATACATCGATTCTTACTTTTTGAAAATCGATTCATTATTTTAGAAAATATGCAGCTTTGAAAATATGAACAATATTTTTGACGAGAAATGCGAAAATCGATTTAATTTTACTTCAAAACTTACGGTATTAGTCAAGTAAATGCTGAAAATGTTGTCCGCCAACTTGCATACAATGATACAGGTTGTCTTCAAACCGTTGTCGAACATTCTGGAGCACTTGCGGTGTTACTTCGCGACATACATTAATGATTCGTCCTCGCAGATCTTCCAAGGTATCAGGTGGAGTGCTGTAAACTTTGCTTTTAATGTGCCCCCAGAGAAAGAAATCTAAAGGATTTAAGTCGGGTGACCGAGGGGGCCACTCAATTGCACCTCTTCGTCCTATCCAGCGTCCTGGAAACGTCTCATTTAGGTAATTGCGCACATTGAGCGAGTAATGTGGAGGAGCTCCGTCTTGCTGGAAAATCAGTTCGTGTTCATTGTAAGCAGGGTCGTCCTCTATGATATTTGTTAGAGC
>NW_019416297.1:64121-69496 GCF_000390285.2 Anoplophora glabripennis
AGCAAAGTTTACAGCACTCCACCTGATACCTTGGAAGATCTGCGAGGACGAATCATTAATGTATGTCGCGAAGTAACACCGCAAGTGCTCCAGAATGTTCGACAACGGTTTGAAGACAACCTGTATCATTGTATGCAAGTTGGCGGACAACATTTTCAGCATTTACTTGACTAATACCGTAAGTTTTGAAGTAAAATTAAATCGATTTTCGCATTTCTCGTCAAAAATATTGTTCGTATTTTCAAAGCTGCATATTTTCTAAAATAATGAATCGATTTTCAAAAAGTAAGAATCGATGTATAGAGAATTAAAAGCCCTTTCTAATAACCCCCCACTTGACCCCCATTCCCATTTGAAAAAATTTAGGGGATAGCACCCCCACTTAGGGGGTTGAAGATTTTGGTATGCTTTTTGAGCCAAAAGTTGTCCCCCTCAGAAACAAATTTGACCTGTTTTTTGATTTTGCCGAAAAGTTCTTTACTACCCTGTAATGCCTTGCGGTACGTTTTCGATGGGCTACCCTATATATGGCAGAACGAACGTTATAAATTATTCCTTTCATTTATACCTACCATACTGTGTGTACATAAAATATGCGTCTGCAAATGATTCGTTTTCGAGATTGAGAAAAGTGATGAAAGAAAAAAAAAGATGAAGAATTAATTTAGAGACACTGTAATTTTTATAGACGACACTAATTGTAACAAGATTTCGCTATGTTGCCTATATAAATCGAACTAGAATTTAGTTGCTTACCAAATTTTATTGTTTAAATTTAGTGGGTATCACTTCACAATTTGACAATAATTGAGTTTCACGAGTTTTTCGTAAAGGTAAAATAACCTCAGTTTAAATACGGTTTGTTTGTTTATTTTTTAATAGTTTGTGAATTATAGAAAACTTAAGAAATATGAAAGATTTTTTTGTAGCCATATTTTACTATGTTATTTTGAATGTAAGACAAAAAAATGTTGTATATATATATATTAGTTTATCAGATCGGATTATATAATTCATTAGAAATTTAGCCAATAGCAATTACAAATTTTACGTAGTTACTATGTATTGATAAGCGATTATACTCTTGACGACGTGGTATAACCGTTTTGGTGTTTCGCCTCCTCCAACAATGTGAACTATGTCATGGTAACGATAGTTTTAACATTTGTCAATAAACGTTAAAAAAAATGGAACGCTTCGGTTCAAGCTCTGAATTATATAATCGTATCGAATACCACTCGAGCAAACGAAAATATTCGATTATACTAACCTCCTCACTCGACGTATATCCTTAAATCACCACTCCAGCTACGCTGTCGTGGTGTTTCGCAGAATACGTCTCGTGAGTCGGAAGTATAATCGAATATTTTCTATGCTCTTGCGATATTATAACTGAATATACAATTTTAAGTTACATTTGTGAATAAAAAAAAAGAAGGAAATGTACTACAAAATTTTACGCTTAATTTAATGTTATTGAGTGTTTTATGCATTCATTATTTTATCTAATAAGAACTACAAAGTAGGTACTTTAAATTTTCCCGTGACACTACTTTGATATTAAACTGACTTTAGTAAGTAACTAGCTATATTAAGTTAGCAACGCTGGGAAGTCTTGTTACAATTAAGTGTAGTCAAATTGTTATTAGTATCTACTCGTATTATTCTATAAATAATTTAAAGCTGTTGTTGTTAGATGAAACGGGGTTTCTATTTCTATTTTTAATCGGGCAGTTAGCGAATTCTACGAAATACATGTGTATATCATATAATAATCAGTCTAAAGCGCTTTTAGTCCAGTGTCAAAAGTACCGGTCCCTAGAGTATCAGTACTTCGATCAATAAACATAAAGGTACTTCAGTTAATAATGGCAATCAGTTTGAAAGTAAAATCTGGATTTAGAGGAAGGATTATGTTGTCACATTAACTAGTCAAATTGAAAGAATGATCTAATTCCAGAGCAAACAGAAATATTCTGACGCATTTCGAATGGATTTCGTAAGTTTATGTTAAATGGATTGATTGATAACCTCAAGCTCTCGAGTTAGTTTTGTCTTCATATTTTATCTCGGCTTACAGTCGGACTAATTTTATATTTTATTAATGTCAAACCGTGGAGATTGATTGTACCGAAAGTATTAGGTCAATTTATTTTATTATCGCTATATTTATTTAATATATATCCCTCTATCTAAACGGTTGGAATAATAATAGAAAATGAGGTAAAGAATTTAGTAAATAGATACGGTTATAATGTGACGTACCCATAATTTTGAAGAAGGGGGAAACTTGATAGAGGTAGTTTGAAACTTCAAACCGTTCCTGGGTTAGTTAACGTCCAATATAAAATAAAGACTCCCTTAAAAGAAATTTAGTAACCAAAAAGACATGTATATAAAATGTTGGTGACTATACACTGATATAAATAATTGTGGAAAATCACATAAAATTTTTATATATTTATAGCGGTTTTTATACATAAAAAATGTAAATGAATTGAATATAATTGATACATTACTTGACACCCTCAAAAAATGATACCATACTATGTTCTTGATAATAATTATCTATAATAAAAAGATAAAACTGTTTGTTTATTTGGAATTTTAGATGTGTAAAATTCACAACACAATACAAGAAGAAAATTTACTTCCAAATTCATTAATTAATGTTTCTCAGTTCACAATGTATGCTAAATACTCCAGTCGGCAGAGGCCGAAAAGTTACTGTTGGTGACATTTTCTTGATAACTCGGAAATAACTATACAGGAATACTTTAAATGATGAGTACAATAATAGGCTAATTTGCTGACAAAGTATTTTATCAGGAGAAAAAGTTATTAACAATTTAATCGTGAAAAAAATTTTTTTAGTAGTTTTCTTTAAATAACTCAGCGGGATGACTTTGTACGAAAAAATGCTTAGGACATGATTTTGTTCGTAATAAAAATAGCTACAAAATGGCGGTGGTCCGGTTACGAAATTTGCAATAACAAAGCCGTGAGATTGAAATAACGGTATAAAACGCCAATTTCTTTAAGTTGCTGTAAAAATGTCAATTATAAATAAAAAGTGATAAAACTTTCGAAAACTATAGTTCAATATATGTATATACAATAATGACGCTAAAGCCGAAAATCAGGAGAGCAAAACTTTTTGTTCTATAAGGTGTTACACATTCATCGGCATCTGAAATTCGAAACTTTGCCAAATTTGTTCGAAGCTTTGCTGACACTTGAAATTTGGTAAACACATAGTGTAAATATGCAGAAACCAAAAGCAATTTGCAAAATTCAAGTATCTTCATTTTTGCAGATTTGGTAAGGTTTTATACGTCACCCTAGTTTTATACGTAACCGTTTTTTTAATGTTTTAAGACATTTACGGAAAATTTCAAGGCAAGCCCCTACCGCGGTAAATTGTTATAGTAGTTCCGATAACAGAATTTTATTGGCTTATTCTTTTCTTAGAATTCTATTTCAACAGATATTCTACGGACTGTACAATATGTGACCCTGCACAATTCTGTCAAGTCTTCGGAATGAAAATGGCGCAAAATTCAAATACTGCGTTACTTTTAAGGTACCCGTTATTTTATCTTTTAAAACAAACAATAATAATTTCAATTATGTATGATTTAAATAAAATATTTTTCAGGCCAATACAATAAGAATTACTAAACTATTTAAATAGAAGTAATGTTTCTCATTTGATTTTATTAGATATAATCTTCGTCATTTAGAATCACCAGAACAGCTTAGGACAGGAAACTGAACATTTTAAAAGTGAATAATTTTAAATTATTATATGCAAAATATAGACACATAAATTAAATTCTGAAAGCTAGCCACGCTATTATTTTGATTTATATAATACAGTTGTCATGGTATTTGGAAAATGTTTTAAAATTTATAGTTCCTTACATCAAAGTGATATTTTCCAGTACCCCCTTAAATATAATATTTTAATATGTATTTAAAATTCTCTATCAATAATTTAGTTTGAAAACAATATTTGCATTTTACATAGGTATCTAAAGTTTAAATAATTAATATCTTTTATCAAGGTGTTTTCAAAGTCCATGCCATAACTTCAGACGATTGTTTCTTGCACCACTTGAAACTAAAACACAACCAATTATTTAAAGTGAATGATTTTCGGGATACAGGATGTTAAAGTTTAAAAAAATGTTATATTTATTCAAATGTCTCTGAATCTCTGATCTAGATTAATGAAATTTGAGTTGGTGATGTATCAAAAAAGCGAAGACAAAGATTCTATGAACTATAGTAGGATCATGTTAGGTGCAAAGTAACATATTATTGCCTGTTAAGGGATCCAGTGCAGTGCGGTTTGAAGGGGTTTAGAAATTGAATAATGCATTATGAAGGGATCAGTACACGTCTGGCACCCCTGTTCCTACAAAAATTCCTTTACTCTCATAAACTATTTATTTTAAATGTAATTTATTATAAATCCAATTTGTTTTTTAAATTTCACATATGTACTACATTTTAGCTCTGTACGCGCCACTGTTGTTTACTTGATTTTTGGAGGCGGTCTCTGATTCACGATCAAGCTCGCTATGTTAGTATTTGACGTATAACCGACCACTTCGTACCACTCGATGCACCTGGGCGACTACAGCTACTACCAGAACACAAAGCGTATGATGCGCTATTTCAGATTTTATATTCAATTTCATTTTAAATTTGAAATGGTTCATTTTACGTGTCCTAAAAATGATGACACGATTTTCCTTTGATAAAAGACCGACAATTTTTTGTTCTACTTTGCATCGAATACGAAGTTATATACTAATCTGTGAAATAGTGATAGAGATAATAGGAAATGGGAGGTACAGACATGTCGATGACATTCGAATATGTGTGTTTCTTTTTTTTTGTGAGACATATAACGAGCGTTCAAATAAAAACGTGGTCAAGTTGGTTCTGAAAATTTGGACGTAGGGCGTAGCGTATAGCAAATGAACTTAAACGTCATCTGTCAAAGCGCTATATCGCCGCTATCAATTTGAATATTTTCGTTTTAAAAAGCGTTTAAAATGGTGTTTTCTCAAGAACAAAAAGTGTTTATCATAGAGTCCTACTTTAGAAATGGACGCAAGATTGATGGAATATGGAAGTATTCTATTGAGGAATGTTTCATAGAATTTCAAAATCAATTTCCCGGCGTTGTTGAGTACAAAATTTTTCAAAGTGCAGTTCAGCGTTGTGTTAATGTTTTTCGTGAAACGGGCAGTGTAACAAGAAAAGAAGGAAGCGGCCGACCTAAAAAGCGGACTGAAGAATTAAAAGAAAATGTCCAACAAATAATGGAAAATGCGCCAAGAACTTCTGTACGTGTTTTATCA
>NW_019416297.1:72262-78077 GCF_000390285.2 Anoplophora glabripennis
TAACTACCTCTTAAAACCCACCAAATTTCATTTGCACATCTCGACCGGTTTCAGAGCAATAAATTAAATCGTCAGTTTTTAAGAAAAACTTTGACACCTCGTATCTCGGAAAACGAATCATTTGCGGACATACATTTATAAGCAAACTGCCATTATTTTCTCATGTAGAATCACCCCCTGAAATTTGTCGCATTTATTTACTAACACCCTGTATAGACAAGATTCCTAACTGTGATATATTTTGGATGTATAGGTACATTTCTTGTATCGAAAAACATTGTTTGACTTGATTTGATAATATTTTTAAAAAATAGTTTGTTTGAATTAGTTTAATTTACAATGAAGTATAAATACCAGAGCTAATAATATAAGGTTTTTTAAAATGCCCTGTAATTGAAAAATAAATGCCTTTGGACCCTTTGTTCATTCAGGTTTTTGATCTAATATGACTCAAAGAACAACCTTCTGAAGTTATGGTGCTACTTAAAAGCACCCTGTATTTAAAAGTTGAAGAAGCTAATCTAAAACAGTATTAATATTATCTTATTATGAAAGGGTGTTACATTTAACAATTTGTGATCCAATAAAACATTGACAAATAGACCAAAAGATCCTTGCGATGCTCTATATTTCCTGTAATTATCTTTTTACTTTTTAAATTTTAACAATAAACGAATTAAAACAGTAAACCACAATCATTATAACTTATAACCAGAGAGCGGACAATTTGTGTCTTTAACCTTGAACATAGATATGTCATTCATAAACCTAGATACATTATCCATGACGCAGTGGCGTGTCGGATATGCATCGGAAATTTACGTGATAATTCACGAAAATTCCACGGTACATACATTTTTAGGCGTTATAAAATATTTAGAAAATCAGAAATTGTATACTACATATTTATTAAATAAAGTTCGGTTAAAAATAGTGTCGTTCTTTTAATTGGAAATTAGGAGTCAATGTAACGAATAGCCTCAGGCGACGCACATGATAGAATAGTCCAACTCACGCTCCATTCATAACAGGGCTGCAGTTTGAATTCTGACCAATAGGAATTCGATAAACGCAACCGATGTCGACGGATGGACTAGAGATGGGCGCGAGTGTCATTTCATTTCTTTAGAACTAAATTAACTTAATTATTTTCTCGTTATTTAACCTGTTCACATGATTTATGGATTTTAAATAAAGGGTACAAATCTTCGCGAGGATAATACGATATATTTGCTATACATAATAATTATATTTTGCATAGTTTATACACAATACATTTTTGAACGCGTACACATCTCTACCAAAATTTGACCTATTCTTCGGGTTAAAGACACACATTGTCCGCTCTCTACTTATAACTTATCACTTATGATACACAATTGTTCTTTGGTCTAAATTTACTGAAGCTTGCAAATTTGCCGTAATTTTTATATTACATGTAGGTACCAATATAATTTTACCAATTTCCTGGTAACTTGATTGAGTTAAAAGTTGATAAATGAAAAATAAGTTAAAAAAATGATCTTAAATTTAAATTTATGTGGGCTTGTGACGCAAATTGTTATTGAAATACATCTACCTACTGCTTTCATAAAGTTTAATCTGATATCTGATCTGAAAGTGAAGCAAAAACAGTAATCCTGTATATAAAAGTTATTAATATCGGTAAATTGCATCAGTCCTGTCTCGAATAATTGAGTTATGGCGTGAATGATAATAATGAGCAATATATTGTGAAATCTCAAATTAATTACTGCTTACTTGATTCCATCAATAAAATTAATTATATTATTTAATCTGTGTGCATTATAAAATGTTATTAATAAATTATCATGTTAAATTAACTGCTACAATGATTATATGTCCTTAATATATCATTATTGGAATATACAACATTCCAACTTTCCTGTTAGACTTGAGTTGAGTTAAAAGGTTATTACAAAATAAAATATTGTTACACGCATCAGTAAAGGTCGTTTGTATAATATATATCATTACGTAAAATTTCCGCTGAATTGTAAAAGTAATACTGGTATAGACCAAAGTATAGACACTGTATGCAGCTCCAAGCAGAATATTACGATCCTCTAATTTCACATACAGGGTCGGAAAGTTCCCATGGTTCATCGATCGTAACGTGAGAGCGATAAAGTACGTCATAGAAATCCGTACGATAAAGATGGCTATAATGAAGGCGTCTTAATAGTCACCGCCCATTTCGTCCTTCCACAAATAAGAAATGGATCTTGTGGAAGGGCGAAATGGGCGGTGACTATTAGACGTCTTTATTATAGCCATCTTTCTCTATCGCACGGATTTCTATGACTTTCTTTATCGCTCTCACGTAACAGCCGATAAACCATGGGGACTTTCCGACCCTGTAGATGTGTCAGACGAATTATATACTGAATATTAATTAATTAATTAAAGGACCCCCCACTTTTCTTATGGAAAGTGGGTTTCGGCCAATTTTTTTGAAACTTCGCAGGTTGATAGTTCTTAACATGTAGATCAAAAGTTTCAATGGGCACAAAGCCCCAAATCCACCCCTTCCCCCCCAAAAAACTGCCACCAAGTAGCGGGGAGTTTACTTGTCGTTTTATGAAAAAAATAAAAGTTGTTTATTTTAATGAAATAAAAAAAAAACTATTCATGTGTTGTTTTCGAAAAATCAATGTTTTAGCTTTAAAACGCCACCAAAGTTTAACACAGACTATACGCACAGACAATATAGCTTATCGCCAGCTATTTTGTCTGTGGTATGATAGATGTAGATATACACGTGTGTTAAGTTTAACAGCTTTTACAGCTTGAATATTACTTTTTTGAAAAAATCACAATAACTTTTTTATAGATTTAGTCAAAATAAATAACTTTTACATTAAATATTTTTTCATAAAATCAAAAATAAACTTTCTACAGCTATATAAACAATTAAATTGTTAATAACAATTTTCCTGACCCGATTTCGTAAAATTGAGTTGCAGATTCGAATTCAGTGTGAAAAAATACGTGCAAAAAATATAGGTGCAAATATACGTGCAAAAAATACGTAGAACTATAAAATACAGTAATCTGGAAAATCCGTAGGCTGATTCGTAGGGGGCGGGGGGTATGTGAGGGGCGGGGTCAAGTGGGGCAGTTTGATAATCAAAAATGTGGTTGTTTGGGGTCGTTGGGTTGATTAGAAAAATAAATTGTTTTACATGCAGAAATCAGTTAAATCGCCCCCGCTAATTGGAGGCAGTTTTGGGGGGCAAAGGGTGGATTTGGGGCTTTGTGCCCATTGTGACTTTTGATCTACATGTTAAGAACTATCAACCTGCAAAGTTTGAAAAAAATTTGCCGAAACCCAGTTCCCATAAGAAAAGCGGGGTCCTTTCAATGTTGTAATACGCTTATTGTGCTTAATAAAATGAGATAAAACGAGAATATTATCTAGTTAAAAATATAAATTGTCACCAAATGTTACTACAGCGATGTACCACTGTAGAGTTGTTTCAAAATCTTATGAGCTTTGACCTTCATATGCGCAGAAACATAATTCCGTCCGTCGCCTAAATTATTATACGTCCTAAAAACATTTCATCTATTATTCACAGTCTATCTCGAGCTCTCGTAGCGTAAACAAGCCGTTGATCCGATTACAAATATCATAATAAAATGCCCCATTTTATTATTTTAATTTAAGCAATACAAATATATATATAATGGGCGTTTGCCAGTTGACTTTATTGATGCTCGAGCGCCTTAGTTCATTTCTGGTTGTAATGAGGCACGTGGTCTAATTCTGACTCAATGTTTTCACAACGTACTTATTAGAAGAATAATGCGGATAAGCCACGCCTTTCGCGCATTTCGCGGCTCATGAGATTTTGAAACTACTCTACACTACACTGTACATACATTATTACACAAATAATTACTGCTGCAATTTATAGTCGAGTCCTTCAATTATTTTTTTAAAACCACCTAACATGTCATTTTATGGTTATCATTAAAACAACTAAGAAATTACAATATTCGTATTTGCAATGGTATACTACCGAATGATTATGTCTAATGATTTTTACTGAGAGGAGACAAATGAGTTAGCTTCTTGAAAACTCTGCCGATTAATAGTTGCTACTGCTTCTACTACCGTACTTTTAGTATGCTCATTCCCGAGGTCGTTTCTTTAAATAATTTCTTTCAAAATAAATAAAATTAATAAAATATTTAACTTATTTCATAATTCTTTGATTGTCGATGTTTTTGTGTAAACGCGAGATATTGCAAAATGCACAATTCCATTGAAGTCGAAAAAAACAGAAAGTTCATTTTGACATTGGATCGAGACTGGCGTGCTTTCTTGGAGCGCTCTAATCCTTTGAGAGTCCATTGTGATGATTGAACTTTCGTCTCAATGCCGCAGGCGTAAACCCAGCTTTCTTCTTCCATTATGATCCTTTGAATGAATGTTTCATCGTCATTGGATTGTTCAAACAGTTGTCGACAAACGTCTACATGATTTTCTTTCTGTTCTTCGGTCACCAAACGAGGAACAAATTTTGATGTACTTGATGCATGTTCAATTTTTCTGTCAAAATTTCATGGCATGACCCAAGTCGAAGGCCTTCCTGGTCGAGGATCATATTCAATTGACTGACCACCACATTTATATCGTGAAGTTGAAACGTTTCCGTCAAAGTTTTACCCAGATTTACGGGTTGTTGTTTTAGAATATCGCAGTAACACTTAAACACATTGTACTCAAATAACAGTATCACGAAAAGTAAATGATATATGAACAATTCAAAAACATGTGGTTACAAAACATGTTTTGCGCAACGCAATGCTGCCAACCGCATATCACTAAATACCTTCGTTAGCGCGTAATTCAAAAAGTTGGGTTATTTTTGTACATAAAACAATACTGTTCATCTAATTATTGACACTGTACTTAATTTTAGAGGAAGTGCGACTAGGGAGGAGCACAACAGACCCCGTCAGAAGGCGTGCCATAAGAATAGGCAATTTGTTACTTAAACTTTTAAAATATGGTAATAAAATAAATGTAACATATAATATATAATATAAAAGGATATTACAAACAAAATTTTGGTCACCATTATGAAGTATTCTAATTGTATTGCAGAAATTCACACGAGCAGCAGGATCTACGGCAGATAAGGCTTGCACCTTTTGGTAATGGTACGGATGAAGGTTTTGTTCGAGTATTGTTTCATGTACGGAGCTCTTTGGAATGCCCTCCTGAATAGCAATTTTTCTTTTATTTACATTGGGATTATTCTCTATCGAATTCAAAATACGAGCTTCTGCTTCTGCTGTTCTAGTATTCCGTTGTCGACCTACATAAAAAATTATAGTTTTGAACGATCCAAATTCTTCCAGTCTTCGATGAATAATACTGAACATTCGCGATTGGGGTAGGTGTCTATTTGGAAATGCTTCGCGATACAAACGTCGGGCTGCAAGAGCATTGCCAGCAGCTAAACCGTAATAATAATGCATGTCCCGCAACTCCACGTTAGAGTAATTGTTGTTCATTTTTATTATTATTTTTATGATAACAATTACTACAAAAGAACTTGTACAAAATTACTATCTGTCAAAACTAATTCTCCACAAACTTGTTTCCAAGGCAACTAAGCGCTTGTTTCCAAAGCATGCTATGTTTAATGTAGAAAATAAATTAAAATGATTTCGTATTCATCACATGCAAGCAATGTTATTTTAGCGTTTTTCTCGAAAACGGTTAGATTTATCGAAACAAATAAAGTATACCTTTTTTATGTCAAAAGGTTAGGAGAAC
>NW_019416297.1:81573-215046 GCF_000390285.2 Anoplophora glabripennis
CTGCCCATGGTGTTGATTACTGCTGACTTCCACAGCTTGCTTCAACGTTGACTGAACAGGACCCGATTTGATTCTGTTAGCCTTAGAAATGTGGGACGGCATCTTGGCGTGCTGGTCTACTTGGAATTTCTTCGAGCAGGAAACAATTTTTGAACAAGCCTTGCAAAAAATGCGATCGCCATCCAAAATAAGTTCTGGATACGGTTTAATCCACGAGGCACTTTGAATTTTTGGCATGTTCGCTACGTAATTCACATTCACTTTGTTTGGGCACACTTTAGGTGTTCGAACTACTGCAACCACACTGATACTAGTAATTTCAAAAAGGATGAAAATAATTTATAGTAGAGGTATAGTAGGTATTCAAACCTCAGCTTAACAAAGCTATAAAAATCTATTAATATTTACCTGAATATTTTTGGATTATTGTTGGGTTTAAACTTTTATGGCTTTATGTAGGTATTAAACTATTTTAAATATTTAATCTATAATTAATTATTATTGGGTTTAAACTTTTATGGCTTTATGTAGGTATTAAACTACATACATGTCCGAATGCCCATGATAAGTAAATGACAACAAAATTTCTTTATTTCTACTTTCCAAAATAGAAAAAATAACGTAAATATGCAAGATATGCAAAGAAATCCTACATATGCATTAAATGACCAAATTTGAAGATATATGCAAAATATGCATAAAATATGCAATTGCATAAAATCCGGTCTTTAATGATCAGTTTTGGAAAAAATGTTATAGAAAGAGGTAGCATTTATTTTCGGTCTAGAATTATCCCCTGAATATTTTGCTCATCATTTCCGGACACACTGTATAGGTAACAATTTAGTAGCTGAAGATTAATTTTGATTTTGATTAATTGTGGTGAAATTATTTAATTCAATGTACGATATTGTTGAAATTATAGTTATTTTAGAACGTCTATTAGTATTAACAAGGAAAATATATAATACAATCTTGAAATGTGAAAACCAATTTAGAACTCCCACACTTGAATCGATTAAATACATTAGGCAAGGAAAGGTACGGCTGGTCATAAATCTTCTTTTCAAAGACAGGATACTAAATTGGGGGAGCAAAGTAATATACTGTATATATCCTCGCTTCGGAAATATGTCACTGGTTTCAAAAGTTAACAAAGGCTCTTGTGGTTGTATCTACTTACATTTATAATTTTCAAGTTGTCACTACCAAATGAATTATTTTATGTATGTAATTGTTTTATACAATGTTTAGACATGGATTGGGTCGTTAATAAATTAACAGCTGTTCAAATCGTTTGGTATAATTCGTGAGCTTCGTTTCACAGTCACGATTCTTTGAATGTTACGTAAATTACTATTTCAGACAATGGTTTTATTTCATATTCAATGGGAGGGAAAGCATACTCGGAGTGAAAATTTATAGGCCAGGTTTTTATAGCTCATATATCATTTAACTGCACATTCAAGGGATAGAAACTGTAAAGTTAGCATTTTAGACGAATTTTCTCTGGAAAAATAGCTGAAACTTGACTTTGTTAATATCTTTTTGTTTTTGCTATTAATTATTTGTTTGTAAAAAGTTTACTTCATCAAAGTAACATATGTAAAGTGGCATATGTATAAATCATTAACACTAGGGTATAATGTAAAATGAATTATCTTAAAGATAACTTAAATCTGACTTCATTTTAATAGTTCTAATAGAAAAACTATAAATTATTGTTATGTTTTTACGGAAAATGCCGTTTCAAACAATTCCTCAAATTATTAACTAAAGTATGAAATGTCAAAATCATTTATTTCCTGCCAAATGTTAAGTAGACCAGGCGGTATCTGTTTTGGTTTGGGTGAATCGTATATCCACGGAGATTTTTGGCTTTTTGGCTTTCAAATATCACTAGATATGAAAATTTTTCTCTACGCATAAAAAAAACGTCGGCTTAACTTTTGGCGGCACAATATGTTAAAAAAATTCGAAAAATGTCATATTTTTCTTCCTATTTAATTATGTATCTTTTCAAGAGTTGATTTTACGCGAATATCGAAGAGGAAAAAATGTTTGCAATTAAATTTTTTACAAAACATGTCTAGTAACAAATCGAATGAATCATGATTATTATGGTAAAAATCGAAATAATCGCAAAAATACGGTTAAAAAACAATACTTTTTAGGGATTTTTTTTGAGGTATTTAAATTGGCTATAGGACTTTTATACTTGGCTCAAAAAAACTTCATGTTATGTAGAATTATCACACCAAATTTCATCAAAGTCGGTTCGATAGATTTTGCATAATAATTTTGCAATCCAGATTTTGAAACAAAAATTGCAAATTTTCAAAATTTTGCACAGCAAAAACCAAGGCCCTTAGATACTTGAAAAATTTAATCACATATAGAAGGGCTCTCAAGCTTTCAAACTTTTTTTGAAAAATCCGATTCCGTCAATTAGGAGAGCTCGGGCGCTTGTTTAAACATTGGTCGAATTCTTGTACTAATAAACAATTAGAACTTTGTGAATATTCAATCAAATCAAATTTTTTAAAGCAGGTTTTAAATGTTCTTGGAAAGACGCTTCTTTAAAAAAAAACAGATCGATTGATCAATTAGTTACATAGTTATAGCCGTCATTTACACTAAATATACTGGGACATCCGGGCTAATTTTTCGAAAAATACCTATGGTATTCCGAGTACTTACCAGGTCTAAGATTACAATACTTTTCATCATTGGCAACCTACTTTAAAACGTGTTTAAAGTTTTTTATGCAAGCGAGAAATTCAATAAAATCGTACGGGTGGTGGTGGTGGGGGAAGCAGAGAGCGCGGCCGCTTCGGCCTGCTCGAAATTGAATCGGCTATAACTATGTAACCAATTGATCAATCGTTCTGTTTTTTTTTAAATAAACGTCTTTCCAAGAACTTTTAAAAACTGCTTTAAAAAATTTGATTTGATTGAATATTCACAAAGTTCTAATTGTTTATAAGTATAAAAATTCGACAAATGTTTAAACAAGCGTCACAGCTCTCCTAATTGACGAATTCCAATTTTTCAAAAAAGGTTTGAAAGCTTGAGAGCCCTTCTATATGTGATTAAATTTTCAAGTATTTAAGGGCCTTGGTTTTTGCTGTGCAAAATATTAAAAATTTGCAATTTTTGTTTCAAAATCTGGATTGCAAAATTATTATGCAAAATCTATCGAACCGACTTTGATGAAATTTGGTGTGATAATTCTACATAACATGAAGTTTTTGTTAGTCAAGTATAAAAGTCCTATAGCCAATTTAAATACCTCAAAAAAAATCCCTAAAAAGTATTGTTTTTTAACCGTATTTTTGCGATTATTTCGATTTTTACCATAATAATCATGATTCATTCGATTTGTTACTAGACATGTTTTGTAAAAAATTTAATTGCAAACATTTTTTTCCTCTTCCATTTTCGCCTAAAATCAACTCTTGAAAAGATACATAATTAAATAGGAAGAAAAATATGACATTTTTCGAATTTTTTTAACATATTGTGCCGCCAAAAGTTAAGCCGACGTTTTTTTTTATGCGTATAGAAAAATTTTAAATTCTAGTGATATTTGAAAGCCAAAAAGCCAAAAATCTCCGTGGATATACGATTCACCCAAATATGGCTTTTTGAAACAGATACCGTCTGGACTAAAGAGTCAAATCGTGTTTTATTTTCTTTGTAGGTATTTCAAACTACCGTAGATATATATTAATTGAAATACAAAATAATTTTATTTGTTATTTCTGAAGTGTGACAAATTGGAAGTCACTTGCTTATGTATGTACCAATTTGTGAATGTTTGGAGTGATACCTATTCATATTCAGATTGATGTCTGAACAATTAAGTAAACTATGTTATTTTTTAAAAGAACAGAAATTTGCAGGACATTTTATTTAAAATCACAGAATATTATTTATCCGGGAAAGTGCAGGAAAATTTCGTTATTAGCCTTTGATTGTGTCCAACTGTGCAAAATGTAAAAAAATCTATTAAAAACTTGTATTAAACAGTTATACAAGATAGGTAGGACTTGCAAATATATGGATGCGAAATTTTACAATTCTTTTTTCAGGCTCATCCGGCCTTGAAAATGATAGTTAAAAAATAGATTTTTCGTTAGTATTTTTTTGCTTTTCATAAAATGTCTATAATAGTCGGGTTTTATGTTAAATGAAACTATTTCTACTAATGTATTCAGTTTACCGATAGCCAGAAGTATACAGCATACAGCATTATACAATTGGTTGTTTATGCAGAAAAACAAATGCATACACATTAAATGCCATTTAACATCATTTTTTTAGCACTAATAAATAATTTGTTAAATAGAAACTCAATGATCAATATATTTTAACAAAGAAAGAAAAGAAAAAGCGAAAGCTTTCTATGTAGTGATTATTATAAATTAACCCTGTTATTTCCATAACATTACGATAACTAGGGCCGTCAGAACTGAGCCGCGGGACATAGGCGTACGCATTATTTATTAAAAAGCAATAAATTAAATTGTCTACAATACACCACCATAAACACAAACCGAGACACAAACGGATACGAATTAATTACCCAACATCCACAAGATAACAAAGCAACAGTATACTAACGTAACGTGAACGTGAAAAGCATTCTGAGGCATCGGCTCACGCATTTCTCGGTTGACCCGCTTGACACGCCATTGAATTGCGGCTCTTTCTGACTTTAATGATAACTATTGAAATATTTAAAAAATATAAGATTCTTAAAAAATATCCTAATAATTTTTTTTTAATATACTGGCACCTGAAAATTAGCTTAAAAAAATCATCGATTTGTAGGGTAACAAACAGCAGTAACTGATATCATATACTTATTGTGTAATTATTTTAATGTGAAACTTTTAAATATCTAAAAAGAACTATCCTACGAAAAAAAATTCCATAATTAAAATTTAATCATTCCATGGAGGAAATGCATTGGTGCTAAAATTAGCCCCCTTCCTCCGCTCTTTGTAGGTGGGGCGGTGGGAGAGTAACTTTGAAATCTAAATTGCAGATACGGATTCTACGGCTAAAAGTACGTAGGATTCCTCTGAAACATTTTTTTCGATTATTTTTAAGAAAATGTTACTAGTATGCACTGATTTGAATTGAGATTTAATTTTTTCATGATGAATACTATTTTATTAATCCATTGTGCGCACAAAATTTCGAATACTTAAATACCTTTATACAGGGTGTCCCGTTCATGTTTCAAAAAAACTTGTGTGCAAGTTCCTCATGGAAAAATAATAGGAGTAGTTCATGTAAAGTTTTTTTCTTAGATGCCCTGTTTTCGAGATAGTGTGTTGAAGTTGTTACTTTCCAAATGGTTTTCCTTAATTATCTTTAAATTGGTTAAAGATAAAAATTTCAAAATTTTTACACGAGTAAACATCAACTGCGCGTTAAGAATAATGTGCAAATGATTTCTTTCTGATAAGCAGTGTCGCCGATGCAGGTAATTGGAGGGGTACAATCGAAGAAAAAATATGTTAAAAGTCAAAATTTATTACATTTCTAAACGGTTTTGTAAACTCTAAAGCATACTACAAAAAAAGGTATACTTGTCGAAATTCGGTAGTATGTACCATTTTCGAGAAAACTGAAGGTGCATAGAAGAAAATGGGGGACAATTTCAGTATCTATTGTAATATTTCGCGTTCGCACATTTGTTTAATTGTGCAGCTGTTTTGTTCTGTATGTCGCCGAGTCTGTGTCCTAATATTTTTCTGTTTTTATCACTTTTTTTAAGCATTCATGTCCATCAACAATTCAGTCCATTCAACAATTGTTTATTTTAGTAATGGTAGTGTAGTAGTTTACAAAATCTAAAATTGGTTAATAATAGATAATTAATTACCATAATCTGTTTATTTTGATTTACTTTTCTAAATGTTAGTTTACAACAAACTGAAACTTAAAATAAATAAATTTTTTTTTTTAGTTAATAAATTGTTTTACAATTTAACTGTTTCATGTGATACGTAAGAAATTAAAATTAAAATCTTAAATGCAAATACTATTGATAGCTAAATGTCTTCAGCTCATTCAATGGTAAAATTGGTAAGGCCCTCTTTCAATTTAATATGTTGTTAATGTACTTGTGCCGCTTTATGTGAGCAAAAAAATGTAACTTCATTTTTCTCGAAAATGGTACATGCTATCGAATTTCAACAAGTATAACTTTTTTTTTATAGTATTCTTTAGAGTTTACAGAACCGTTTAGAAATGTAATAAATTTTGACGTTTAACATATTTTTTTTTTCGATTGTACCTCTTCAATTACCTGTATCGACGACACTGCTTTTCGGAAAGAAACCATTTGCACGTTATTCTTAACGCACAGTTGATGTTTACTCATGTACAAATGTTGATATTTTTATCTTTAGCCGATTTAAAGATAATGAAGGAAAACCATTTGGTAAGTAACAACTTCAACACACTGTATATCGAAAACAAAGCGTCTAAGAAAAAAATGTTACACGAACTATTCCCATTATTTTCCCATGATGAACTGGCACATGAAACATGAATGGGACACCCTCTATATTCAGAAGATATTTAGAAATATACTTTTAAAAACTCGTCTCAAAAACCAATTAATTCAAGAACAAAAATGTTCGCCTAAGAAAATATTCTTAAATTTGTAAGTGGAAGAAAAGCTTCTACATTTTTGACATATTTTCTGAAATATAATAGATACTAGATCCCTTTTAAGGTTGGCGTTTTACAGATTACAGTACTTTTAGTAAGAGAATGGTTAGAACAAGTAGGTGAATCAAGGAAGTGATGACCAATAATGCTAAATAAACTAGAGCAACTTCTTTTAATTTTTAACACTGAAAGATCACGCCGAACATGTAAACATCAGATAATGTACCTTTCCTGTTTTACCCAGCAAATTTGTAAAGATACTCTATAATTGTGATTAATGAATGTGTTAATAGTTTCCTAAACGCATTTTACGGGATGTAATTATGTGTATAGTACTGTACACGATTTTCTGTATATTCAACAGGCGTGCAAAATTCAGGAAACGTAAACGTACGAGGTAAAACGATCCTTATTTTGATTATATTGTCAGTTGTCTATACCCTGAAGAAAACTTATATAATTGGTACAGTGAAGAGCTATTCTTTCGAACTTGCTTAGATTTTCTAAAATGCTGACGAAAAATTGCGCATATAAATACCACCCTTAAGGATATTTTTTTATATCTCCGAAATAATTACTAATACAACGGGTAATGAGTTGAAATCGGAAAATCCAAAATCACTCAGTACATTAATTATTATTAGATATAATCCTAAGATGTTAAAATTTCTTTCTTTAAAGTTATCACTGTTGTCTGTATCATAAATTACTGTTATTAGTGAGGAACGTAAATAGTGAGCAACAAGCATTAGGATGCGCAATTAGAATTAAAAAAATACCGTATTTTTTTTTATCTATAATGTGTCAAGGAGACAATTTATCTAAATTAAAAATACGTAAAGAAGGGAGATTCACATCTGACCCAACCATTCCTATACTAAGTTTACTCAAGGTCTAATTATAACTTGTAACATAAGATATATCTTTCTACAGGTATTTTTTGTACATATGAGGTAGATAATTCTGATTAATGGTAGACACAGTAGTAGAATAATAAATAGCTTAATAATGAGAAAACAAAATTTATTAGACGGTGAACTTTGAGTAACAGGAGATCTATGGATAAACTTTGAAACTCAGATAAAATTTATTTTAAGTGACTAATCATAATCAAAATATTTCTCATTCTCAAAAAGCATGTCCTCATGTATTTTTGTATCTACTTAAGAAATTTCTTAGATTATTTTGGTAATAAATTAAAAAATAATCATTTAAAAGAATTAGTAAATAAACACCTGTCACAATGTTTGTATTGCAATATAAATTAGGGGTGGTTTTTCTTTCACGAATATTATTGGAAATGGTAATGAATAATTTTTTTTAAATCAAATTTTGTGTTACTGAAATTCAATAGCAATAATTTCCGTGATACATATGATTATAATTTTCTGAACTTCACAAATAAATCAAATTTTTGTTGACAACGGTGAATCAAATAATCCGAATGCTTGGCCATTTTTGATGTCGGACTCCATATCAGAAATTTAGAATATTAAAATATAAAAAAATATATCGGTTAATATTAAAGTCAACAGATGTTGGTTTTGTAATTATTTATCTAATTTCATCTCTTTACTGTTTTACATATTACATACCTGAGAATCGTATCGTTTTCGGTACTTCGGTTTATACAGTAGGATGTAAAATGTAGTTGATTAATCAAAAAACTTTTTACCAATTTACATATTTCTCATAAGTTTTAAGGATAAATGGGGTTTACGTAGTTTTAATATTTTTCATTTTTTAAAGCTTAAGAGAAAGAAATTGGCACCTATTTTATGTTTTTATCGAAGACGAAGTATAGGAGACAAAATGCAATATATTTTAGTTATTAACAGTTTAACCTTGGGAACATATTTTTATTGACTTAATTTAATATATTTTCTATTTCACTACGTTTATTTGCATTCTGATCTGATGTTAACTGACCTCCAATATTTCAATAATAATTCACATTAGCATAAAAATAAACAAGAAAATTTACTTTATAATAACACATTGTAATATTTCACATGTATATACAATTAAATTCTGTTTATTTACATATAATTTGCTGTTTTATACAAGAAACTAGTAATATAACAATATAAACACAGAAATAATGCATTATCAAATTTAAACCATGCCCATACATTATGTCTTTATACAATATATGTTATGTCGATTTACATTTAGTTTAAATTATTACAAACTTTTGTACAATATTTATATATTGTAACGTTACATAAATAATACTGCACTATTCTAGTTAAAAAATGATAAAATAATGTATTTTTTTATATTTAATAATAAACCAAGAAGAAAAATTGCAGCAGGTATATATTTTGGTAACAAAAAGCCAACGTAAATTTAAAAATTCCTTTTTCATTGTGGGTCAGGTTAGATTAGGTTAAGTTAGGTTTGCTTCTTTATAGGGTAGATTAGCGCAGGTTAGATCAAATTGGGTTGGATTAGGCTAGGTTGTGTTGGACTAGATTCGATTAGGTTATGTTGGGTTAGATTAGGTTAGTATCTGTTAGGTTAGATTAGGTTAATACTTACTTTAATTATAAAATTTGAATTTCTTACTTATATCTCTATGATATCTTTCTTTTTATTTTTTCTTCAACCAACCTCTTTTTTTATCTTTGTACTACTACATCTTTAATAAGACTAGTGGTTTTTTATTTGGAAAATTTGTTGTTTATGATCACCCTAAAGTGTAAATATGCAGGTATATAAAATACAATTAAATAGTTTTCTGTTTTTATGACAAAACTTTCCCATTATACTTAAATCGCGCTAAAATTCATGGTATGTCAGCATAACGTTTTACACAGCAACTGTAGATACAGTCGGCGCAGTAGAAATCGCGATACCACACATTAACGTAATGTTGAAATTTGCAATTTTGTAAAAAATTTCATATCGTTGCCAGATACTACAATTATATGCTTATTCTATACCTATACAGGGTATCCTACCACGAACTCCTTCGATGGATATCTGGGAAACCGCTCGAAGGGTTTTTTTGAAATTGTGATGGTGTGACGGACCGTGGGGCCTACCAAGCTAAAATATTTTCAAGGTCATCGTACTTTCGGTTATACCGGAAGTCGATACTAACTTTCTTATTTTAAATGGAACCCCCTGTATAAAAATCCTTCGAGCGGTTTTCCAGATATCTATCGATGGAGTTCATGGTGGGACACCCTGTATAGATCATATAATAGTATAAGCAGTACAAAAACAAGTAAATGCATTTAACAAGTAATCTATTTCTATAAAAACTATTGTTTTTAACAGAAAATATATAATGTAGTAAACATCATTCATTAAAGAAAGGAATTTACCAAGAAAATTAAATTAGCCACACTATATTAAAAAAATGATTTAGCTATGTATTATATAACAGTGTAATAATATTTGGTTGTTGCTCCATTACTAACAATTACTGCCCCTAAACGTCGCGGCATGGAATTTATAAAAGTAGAATCTACATTTTCATCCAAATATTTCCACTTCTGGAGCAGAACCTGGCAGTTTATCGTAATTTCTACGATGGAAGTTGGTTTAAATCTGGACTTCTAGAATGTCATAAAATGTTAATATTGATTCCCCCAATTCAGATTCGAATTACATTGGAGTTATGGATTGGGGAGGATGAACTTGCACACAGGGTAGCATTAATTCTCCAAAATATTTACATAAACACCCCAACAATTACTTACTTTTTTTACTTCATGCACATCTTTCGTCGTAGCGTGATTTTGATAGTCTGTGACCACTGGTGGCATGATGGGAAAACTTTTTCGTCGGAGAAATCAACGTTGTCCGAAAACTCAATGTCTCTATTGGCGAACTCAAAAGCAAATTGTTTAATGCTTGTTGTGTTCCATTAAGTAGTTTACTTTGAGTTGAACATTTTTAAAGCCCCTTAACCATTTCTGTGTTATTCGAACAGTTCCAGGAAGATTCGCCTGTTCTACAGTCGCCATTCAAACGGATTCTTCCTTAAACTTCCTATCCATAATAATACGACTTTCTTCTTTTTTAAAAGGAAAATATTTATACTTATAATTTAGAAGGACTTTAAACATATGTTAGTTTCTGGATAATTATTACCATTTACATAGCTAACTTATAAAAACCCATTTGTCACATTTGTCAAGGCGTAAAACGTGTTGTGACATTAACTAGGATTTATTATAAATGCTATAAAAATGATAGTACATATCTATGTATACTAATGCATAGGTGTTTCACATGACGTCAAAGTTGTTCTCATATCATTGACCTTAGTAGTTGAAAGAAAGGTTCACATTAGACGCGTGTCTGATCAATGACTAATAAACGAGAATAATAAGAGGATAAGAGGATCACAAGGATCAAGCCTATACCTATCAGAATGCTCTCGACTATTCCCCGAATAATATTCTAATAAAGGTATCTCTTCGGTGACAAAAAATTTTTCCACATGGGAAGTTGATATAACAGAAATCGTACCTCATTGAATATTTAAGAGGGCCATGCATTGGAAAGGCTATTCGAGATGAACAAAAGAAACACAGGCTAGGGTGAGACTTGCCTTCGCACATATTTTGATTTCTGTGCAATGGCTGCGGTGTTGCCAGATGTGAGCAATGGATGTCGCACATACATATATGATCTGCATTAATATATCTACATTATTAAAAGTTGTCCTTTTGCAAAAGAAAATTTAATAGTTGTTTAAATAAATGTAGTTAAAATGAACGGCATATTTTTTTATTATTTTTACAATTTCTGAAAATAATAAAATAAGTAAATAAAAAAATCAATTAATATGTCACCATAGAAAAATAGCAAAAATTTTATATTGCCAAAATCACAAATTAAATGTTTAGCTATACTCCCCGGTCGAAATTATAAAGAGTGATTCATCGCTAGCTTTTGGACTAGTAAGGGGGATGAAGCGTGCCGGGAACGAAAATCCATTGGCGTGTCTGCGTAAAAGGCAACAAGATATAGAAAATATTGAAAAAAGATAATAAAACATAACATCTAATATTTTTTACGGTTTGCTATAACCGGCACTTTGATCCATTTTAATTATTACAGGATTTTAAAACGTCCCAGTTGTATTTTTTTAATTTATATTAATATAGCCATGGAATTAGACCCCTCGTCTACGCTTATGCTATGACGTTTCTCAGGACGGCTAAATCAAGTCCGTTTACACCCACTTAAAAAGCATTTCCCTATTCCCTACCAAGTGCAAAAGACAGAGATAGAATATAGATCGACGTTCAGTGTAACTCAGTCTATGGACGATTATAGATTCTATCGATGTGCATAACGAGCGGCACAAAGATAAATAATACTGAACCGTATAAAAATCATTTTATATTTTATACGCATTATGGTAATAGTGTTTTTATATTATGTCTGAGTCACTCTCTATAATTTCGACCGCGGAGTATAGGCTCTTAAAATTACAATTTTTTTAGTTTTGTTTAATTTGTTTATTAAATTTAAACTGTTATTGTTTTCAGTAAAAAAAGTTCAGTAAAATAAGTTTTAAATGTAACTAACCTATTTGTGATATTGTGAAAATAGTTATAAACATTAAGATTATATATTTAATTTAGGTATTTTATACAAAAATATTATTAACAATTGTAATTAACTAAAATTGTGGCAATTAGGCAAGATGATCAGTAAAATATAAGACTTGTAAGTATAAAATAAATACAAAATATCCTTTTGCACAGTTGTATTAGTTGGTTAATTTAAAAAATAATATATGCATATTGGCTGTAATAAAATATAGATAAAGTTGAAGGGTGAATATAGTATAATCTCGAATATAATGTGATCGCCAGCCACCTGTTTCGTCTTATCGGCTCATGATGTCCTTAACGAGATGCCTTCGTTTTGACACAAGTATAGCTACATATATATATTGTATATAAACAGACAATTTAAGTTAATTGTTATACATAAGACTTAAAATAGTTAATATCCACATGGTACAAATCGTGTTAAAGAGTCAGTTTAAGAATGTAGTCTAAATGCAAACATAACTTTAAATATTGTGTTAAGTTGGAAAAAGCAGTATATATTTTGCGCAATAAAATGAATGATTTGACAGAAAGTCGTTGCATTTCCATGCCAATATACGCCTTGATTTCGTTTGTTAGTGACGTCATCCCATGCGCGTAGGCACACCATACCAAATACACATTACAAGACACATGTTATTTCTGCAGTATTTCTTAATATACACGGCCAATACAGGGTGTTCCAGAAATAGACGCTAAAATTTTGCCTACGTTTTAACAAAAGCATCAACTTTTGTCTAATATTTTTTTACGAACATCTTAGTTTATAAGATAATATGTATAATTTTTCATTAAGTCGAAAGGTTCACTGAGTTAAAAATAATCAAAAGGGAGTACAAAATCGTAACTCATTAGTACTAATATTTAGTACTTTAAGTTAGCAAATAACTTTAGGAAGTGATGAACAATTCCATAAAACAATCACATACATTACTTACGTATTTTTGATTCCATAGGCAACTTGTTAGCGTTGTTATTGGGTACAATATATCGGACAAAGTGAATTTTCGAAAGAATGTATTGGGCAAAAGTAACTTTTTTAATGAGTTATTATTGAGACTCTTGTATATCACACACCCTGTATGCAAGGGAAGGTTTCCTAAATGTGTTTGTGATCTAGTTTTATTTTGAAATAGTTCATTTTTTCTGTTCAGGTTAAAAAATTATGCAAGTTAGATAAATTATCTTATTAATAAAAAAGACGATCAAAATCTTATCACAACTATGGTAGTTGCAGTTTTAAAATTATAAAGAAGCTCCTAGTTTTTCGTTAAAAGGCGGATGTAGTTAATTTTTCATTAAACTTTCTATTAAACGGTTTTTGTATTTCTTTTTTTATATATCTTTTATTATATTCTTTAAACTATCCCATATAATTTTCTTAAATCGAATTGCACAACCAACTTGTTGAAAAAGAAAAAAAAACATTTAAAAATCACAGGTACCTACACTGAATTATCTTGTTCAGATATTAATAAACTATAAAAAAATCAATCAAATAAGAATCTAACCTAGAAATATAAAAAAAAATTAAAAAAACACATTTTTTAAATATTTTAATGATTACTGACACTTAATTAAATTTTACAGGTACCCATCTAAATGTGATTTAATGAGTTAATACAAAAGGAAGCAATTTCTGTGTTGAATGGAAATACATTTGTTGGTGATATATATCTTTTATAATCATTATAATCTTTTATATATACGTATTTAATTATTATTTTATAACAATTTGCTAGATCTAATTACCAATTGCAACAAGTGGCAACCGTGTAAGCGTTCGTTTTGTTGGTCGGAGAGTCAGTTCGGCAATGTTCGGAAGTCGTCGTTTGAAAACTGAGTTGGTTGTGTAGTTGCTTTGCCTTGTGGCTGCCGCTGCTGACTCGTGAACGGTATGTGCAAAGAAGAGTTTTGTGCCAATAACATTGGAGTTTTGCTTGTTTCTGTGTGATGTGGTGTGTCGAAGTAAGCTTTTCTGGCTGCGACATGGGTGCTTTGTGATATGTGACCAGTGAATTGTGTTATATTTGTGATGAGTAAGGATTACACCGAATATCTATAGAGGATTATTTACTTTTAGTCGCCGCGTAAGTTCAGTGCAGGATAATTATTGTTTGGCAACCCAAGCTGGTAAGTTTCACACCACACCTAATACTTAATAATTATTTTTGTTTGTTTTGGTGTCATTTTCCTATATATCTTTGTTCTTCCCAGGAAAAATACTGCCGTACATCTGTCTTTCTCTTTGGCTATCTCTGTTTATTTATATGTACCTCTTTTTCCTTTTCTCCCTGCTGACGCGTTGGTATCTTACTCATTTTGCTGTTCCATCACGGTAGACTTTCTGTCGCATTCTCTCTTACGAATAGTGTATGTTGTTTCCTCTTTTCATTTATGCAGTAGACGCGTTTTCTGTTTTCTCAACTGTTCGATCGGCAAGGGAAGCCATCTTGTAACTGCGGCTTCGAGCTTCGAGCTTCGACTTCTAATCTATTCCTTGATTGTTTATTGTTATTGTTCAAGTTTTTGGTATAATAACACATTTTTAAGAAGTTCTATTATGAATAATTGCCATGCATTACCAATTATCCTTCCAAAACAGACTATACATATACAAAGTAGCCTGTAATTAGACATAATAATTAAGTAGGTAGGTAGGTAGGTAGGTAGGTATCTGTTAATAATAATTATTAAATTGATAATTAAGTACCTACTTGGATACCTAGGTGTTTCATAAAATAAATAATATTAAAGATATTTAATATAAATGTTATTATCATAGGTACCTATAGGTATAGCTCGACTTATACCTATTTAGTAGGCTAGGAAAAAGAGCTGGGAAATGACCATTTCGCGACTTTTTGTTTCGGCAAGCTGAATTTATCACTACCTATACCTAGATGCTAAATATTATGTACAATAACATATTAGTTTCCACAGTTTTAAAAATGGGGGGAAGACTGTTTACATGGTGGTTAATTGTATAATTTGTACGTAAATTCACGTTTTTCGCTTATATCTTTTTTCCGTTCATTTCCACCAGAAAACAGTAGAGTACTTTTTTTCGTTTTTAAAAGACCTACAAAACTAGCCCTCGAGCATAAAAAAATATTGATTAGATCAAAAGTTACAAACAGAAAAAGTTTATTTATGACTTGAATTAAACAACTATAAACTGCGTTATTATTCCCAGAACGTTTTGACATCATATCCTCTTATTCCTTTTCACTGTCCAATAACTCACACGAAATCTGGAATCTGTAAGTTGAATAGTTTACAAGTTATGGCCTTATAAACAATAAACAAATTAACTAATTATTAGTCTGGACGATCTCGAGCATCTTGCACAATCGCAATTTTTTCATGTTGTATTTCATAATAATACAATGAAATCTATCATTTTTCTTTTAAATTTTACATTTGCAGCCTGGATTTGTTTATTTTTTAGTTGCAAAATGAAATATATGACGCACGCACGTGATATAGTTATATAGGTATTATTACATATTCAGAAAGCTTATGAAAAGAGCTTTGAGCTAAAAAAATCGTCAAGATTAGTTGTAAAACAACGGAGTTACAGACTGTCAAATATACAGGATGATTCAAGACTATGAATATTATCGTCATTTTCTTCGGACTCGCTGTCGTTCGCTTCCCCCACCCTTCCGCCGCGCCACGGCTCGTCGAAAAATCAAGCGACCCATTGACTTTTAACAATATTTCTTATGCACTTGACATACTTCTACAAATAAAATATTTTTACCTGGGAAAGTACTCTGGTTACCCTAATTTGTTTAACAATAGGTCGTCAACTTTGACAGTCTGTAACTACGTATATTTTTCAACCATCTTGACGATTTTTTTTTAACTTGAAGTTCTTTTCATAAGTTTTCCGAATATGTAATAATATACAGGGTGATTCATTAACAATGGGAAAGCCGAAAGCTGAAGATACTATACGTGAAATAGTGAAGATTGGCGCAAACATGCCTTATCCGAAAGTTAATAGTTTTGGAAATACAGGGTGTTGAAAGTTAAAATTTTAAATAGTTTTTTTGCGATTGATTATTCTGAAAATATGTAGGTTAGGAACTTGAAAATTTGTGAAACAATATTTTTTTAGGCGACGAATAAGATGCGTGTTGTAATTTCAGCATTGCTCGTAGAGGGCGCCACTTACTACCAATTTTATTTTTACCCTGAATATTTGACATGAAACTTGATTCAAAACCTGAAAGAGCTATCATTTTTCCATTAATTATGTGGGTACTCTTGTTTCATTTCGGTATCTCGATCCGTTTTCGAGAAAAATCGATTTAACGAACACTGTGTTTTGATAATATGAGAAATTAAAAGCGAAACAAACCAAGTGTTTCTTCGTGTTATTACAACAATTAACAATAAAACAAATAAAATACGTAATTATGATTTAAAGTAATTGTTCGAAGAATCCACTGTTGACACTGATACACTTTACACGTTTTCTGAGAGATCTACGAGTTTGAAACAACATATTGGGATTGCGTGTGACTTCGTTGGCAGCGATTTGTATTCTTTGCCACAACTCTTCACACGAGCCAATAGATTCTTTGTAAACTATATCTTTCATTCGAGACCAAATAGAAAAATCAAGAGGTTTGAAGTCCGGACTTCTGGATGGCCATGCAAAAATGATTACATGGCCAATCCAGCGATTTGGAAAAACTGCATATAAATATGCACGCACTGGCCAAGAAAAATGCGGTGGAGCTCCGTCGTGCATGAACCACCACATGTCTCTTCTTAAATAAACTGGAACTTCTTCAAGCCGTGGAAGCATTTTTACTTGGCCACCCAGAAGTCCGGACTTAAATCCTCTTCATTTTTCTGTTTGGAAGAATATATAGGTTCGTGTGAAGAGTTGTGGCAAAGAATACAAATCGCTGCCAACGAAGTCAAACGCAATCCCAATATGTTGTTTCAAACTCGAAGATCTCTCAGAAAACATTGTGTAAAGTGTATAAATGTCAACGGTGGATTCTTCGATCACTAACTTTAAATCATTATTACGAATTTCATTTGTTTTATTGTTAATTGTTGTAATAACACGAAGAAACACTTGGTTTCTTTCGCTTTTAATTTCTCGTATTATCAAAACATAGTGTTCGTTAAATCGATTTTTCTCGAAAACGGATCGAGATACCGAAATGAAACAAGAATACACAATTAATGGAAAAATTATTGCTCTTTCAGGCTTTGAATCAAGTTTCATGTTAGACATACAGGGTAAAAGGTTATTAACTAAATTTTCGGTAAAATTGGTCGTAAGTGGCGCCTCTACGAGCAATGCTGAAATTACAACACGCATCTTATTTGTCGCCTAAAAAGATATAGTTTCACAAATTTTCAAGTACCTAACATACATATTTTCAGAATAATCGCAAAAAACGATTTACAATTTTAACTTTCAACACCCTGTATTTCCGAAACTATCAACTTTTGGATAGGGCATGTTTGCGCCAATGGTCACCGTTTCACGTGTAGTATCTTCTGCTTTCGATTTTCCCATTGTTAATGAATCACCCTGTATAACTATATCACGCGTGTACGTTGTATATTTCATTTTACAACTAAGGCTAAAAAATAAAAAAAGAATTCCAGGTTGCAAATTTCAAATTAAAAAAAAAATGATAGATTTCAATGTATTATTATGAAATCTACCATGAAAAAAATCAGTGCGATTGTGGAAGATCCTCGGGATCGTCCAGACTAATAATAATTAGTTAATTTGTTTATAAGGCCATAACTTGTAAACTATTCAACTTACCGATTCCAGATTTCGTGTGAGTTATTAGACAAGGATGAGGAATAAGAGGATGCGATGCCAAAACGTTCTGGTAATAATAACACAGTTTATAATTGTTTAATTCAAAAGTTATAGATAAACTTCTTCTGTTTATAACTTTTGATCTAATCAAAATTTTTTGATGATCGAGGGCTAGTTTTGTAGTTCTGTTGAAGATAAAAAAAAGTACTCCACTGTTTTCTCGTGGAAATGAACGGAAAAAAGTTATAAGCGAAAAACGTAAAAATTATATATTTAATTAACCACCCTATTTTTATGACTGTGGTGTTATTTTACATAATATTTAGCATCTATACAAAAAGTCGCGTCCAACCAAAATTTACCTATACATATGGACATACGCCGATAAATGCCTTTAAAAAAACTATGAGCCTTTAAAAGGGAATCCAAGGTTGTTAAATTTTCAGATATCTTCGAAACTGCTTAAGATAAAACAAAAAAATTTGAAAGTGGTTATTACTATTAAACTTTGCATCTAATAATGATCAAAAAATTGTTTCTAAATTTTAATTAGACGAGTTCTAATTCTAAACGAGGGAAATTGTGTTTGTTTTTTTTAACACAACTTGAAATTTACCCTTTGGTGTAGTCGAATATGATTAGGTACCTATGAGCCTAAACAGCATTTTTTTTTTGCCATACTTTTTTATTAGAAGATAGTTTATTTACCTCGTTATTTGTTTCTGTTTCATAAAAAATGGATTTCCTGGTGGGTTTCAGTTTTTTTATTGCAAGTATTTGGAAATATTTTAATGCAAGTAAACTTCGCTCTTGCTATGCGTTCGTTTTATAATTAACTCTACATAGATGATTGATTAAAAAATTGTATCTCGTTGAAGGTATAAAGAATCGTACTCGAAATCGTACAACTCTTGATAGAATGTCAATTTTAAACAGGTATTTATAGAAAGTTCAAAATTATGGTTATACTAAAGCGGAATCAAGGTACTTGCCTATCTAACGCTCTTGAAAAACATTTAGATACGCATTACAAGTTACATACCTATACCTTGGTATGTAGGTACGTGTGTTAACCAATTAAATAATTATGCGTTTTTGAGTAACATTTTCACATTTAGGTACTTACTATACGTTTTCATTTTCCCAAGAATGAAAGGACAACTTGCAAAGGAATTGTCACCGACATTTTAGAGACAAAGAGAGGTAAGTAATTTAACAATATCAAGCGTACGTAAAACTGTATTTAAATATTATGTAGGTCAAGTCCAGATTTAATTATTTAAGAGAAACATGTTTCTGTTAAAGTTCCTGAGATTAGAAATGTATAAATATTTAAATATGAAATAGTATTTTGTTATAACTCCAAAAATATGTTGTGTTACAAATACTTACAATTATTTTGTATTTTGTATTTTAAAAAAGTATTTAAAATACTTAAAATACCTATCAGAAACAAATACTTTTTGCCTGTTACGACTTGTGACTTATGTCTAGTTTTTTTTTTAAGTTTTTTTAAATCGGGTTTGCCTTGCACAATATATTTTATAAATCACATTTTAAGAGTTTTAGATTTAATATTTCACAAAAATATTTTACATACTGTTAATGAATATTTTCAAAATACATATTTAATTTTCACCATTTTCACCAAAAATACCTCGGAAAATACTATTTTAAATACTAAGTATTTATATTTGAAATTCTTTGCCAAAGGAGTATTTTGCTTTTAACTATTTTAAAATACTGTCGTGCTCTCGGTCGTGCTAGTATTTTGTAATTTGTATTTTAAATACATCTTGAAAGTACTTTGTCTAGCTCTGCTCCTCAAAGATTGCACCATTTACAAAACAATAACCTTGATAATAACTAATACGAAAACTAATGTATATAATATAATGTATATCTCGGTGTATATAGGTATATTTACGGAATCTACCAACGTAAGTAAATATTTTTATGTTAAAATAGAGGTACCTATCAAGTTTTCCGAAGCAAACGTTCTACATTATGCAACAGCAATCTTGAGATAAGGTTCAAAATAAACGAAAGAAATGATTGTTATGTGCTCTATGTATTCGTCAACCATGAATTCTACAAAAATAAGTCTCGAAAAAGCTAGAAAGTTTTTGTTGGACATGGTCCAAGATCAGGTCCAACCATATCTGTAAAGTAAGATCTAAGACAATTTAAATCGAGGCTGAAACTCCTCAAATCCTTCCGAGGTTATCTGAGAATAAATTTTGCTTTGTTAAAATAAATAGACATATTTATATACTTTTCTATTGCCGATCCCGTTATCCGCGGAAACGCGGGGGAAACCGCAGAAGTAATTTAATGTATAAGCTTTGAGTAATAGGTACATCAGTTACATTTACGGCAAAATTACGATACGCGCATGCGTTATCTCTCCCTTCACCTCGGTTTCTCTCTATTATTTGAGTAAGTAATACTTGAGTAATTACGAATTGAGTATTATTTGGCCCCCGGTTTTCCCCTCGTCAGGAAACAAGCAAGTACACAAGCATCCGAGATGTATCAATCATAGAATCTTGTTTATCAACTACGTATAAATAAATGAAGATAAATGTTCTAGTAAGTCGAACGGGAACGGCAGCGAAAATTTTTTATAAATTTACCTTTAGTCCTGGTAGATGCTACTTACGAGTATTTTTCACTCTCAATATTTACAACTCGACAAAAGTTCATATTCAAGCACTTCGTTTTTTCGATGATAGAATAATGGAAATTTCTCTCGAGTTAGTCTCTTTTTTTATTGAAAATAGGTATACATTAAATACTATATACCACATACTTATCTTGTTATTAATACCCATGCATGCTTTACTTCAATCAACGTCTCCTGTCGGGGCTGACAGTTTATTTTGACGTGTAATTCTTGATTCCTTCCTCATAATAAGAAACGACTGGGGGCGAATGATTAATTGAACGGCAGCGGAAAAATTTATTGAATTTATTTTTGGGCTTCGCGTTAAATAAACGTAATTTAAAAGGGGAACGGGGAAGATTGATGTCGGGCTAATTAGAAGCGGTACCTATTGATTTATTACGAATTTTGAAACGGCGGAATTCGTCTGAACAGTTGGCAAAGCGTCAACTCCATCAAGGCGAAGCTCATTATTATTGCCAAGCGTTTGTAAATAACCGTTTAAAAGCCGTTGATTGTTCTCTATTTGGGTTGGGACTGTTGTTACACATCAACTTAATTGCAGTGATTAAATGAATTACCGGATGAATTATTTGGTGTTAAGATACATTGTAGGTGTACAGAGAGAGATAACGCGAATACGCTTACCCGAGGAGGAAACCACAGGTGTAATTTAGTGTACAAGCTTTGAGTAATATTTGAATCATACTTTAGTAACATTTGGCTATTAGAAAAATTAATTGCGTCACATGAATGGTGCTTCATCATCTCTCTTTCACCCTGGCTTCTCTGTATTATTTGAGTAATTATGAAAATAATATTTTAGGAAAATTTTGGCCAGCGGTTTCCCCTTCGCGTTTTACATTTTTGTTGGCTAATTTTCCAAATAACTTCATTTTTTATTCCGCTTCAAATGAATTAGGTATACAGGATATCTGGTAATTTAACTGCAAAAATTCTGGTTTGGTCAAAATGAACACAAAAATGCCATAAACTAGGAATCAATTCCGACTGCTTACGAAGGTCGAAAATATGTAGATATTTTTTTTTCGAGGATTTTTTAAAGTATCTCTTAAACTCGTTGAGGTATCAGTACCTAATTTGGTATACGTTTTTGAAAATATTTATACAGAATCACAAAGAAATAAACCCATAGCTATCTTGATAAAAAATGTCGAAATGTGTCTCGAAAGATGCAAGTTCTGACCGAGATTTTGACACTTTCATGATATAGTGAAAATTGATTGAAAAAATTATTGCTCTTGAAAAATTAATCAAGTCGATGGTAAAATTAAAACATGTGTATTACCAGGAAAAACACATAGAAAATCACTCTTTTGGTACATGACCAAAATTAAGATTAAGTTTTTCCAAATGACAACAATAAAACGATTTCTTTATCAAGGTGGTAGCTATTACGAATTTGGCAAAACCCATTTTTTATATAAATATGAGTCATTTGTAGCAAAAAAAAAACGATTTTATAATTTTAGATTGATACTTCATCTGATCTACCAATAAAAAAAAAATTCAACAAGTTTTCTTCAAATTGCTATATCTTTCTAAGACGTTGGCATTGATGTCCAGAGTAATAGCACTTTTTTTTATAAATTTTAATGAAGGAGCAGCCTGTATAAATAAATTTGGCAGACGAATTAAAGAACGCCCTGTGTAATTAATTCATGAAGTAATTATCAAATTTGTAGATAGAAAGCTTTTAATTTGAGTTTTATACATATTTTGTTTTCATTTCTCTAAATAAATTTTTTGACCAGTAAATTTTGTGCAAATCTAGGTAATAATTAATTGCCCCTAAATATTATTTATTATACAGTTATGTTTAAATTATTTTATTTTTTCTTATCTGCTATATGTTTATATGCTATGGTTTTCTCAATTCCGTGAATAACTTTTATATAGGATTCAGGGTGATTTTTTTAACCTCTACGAAAAAAGTGTCCTTAATTAAAATTTGAACACTCCACGGAGGCAATATATTAGTGCTAAAATTAGTCCCTCTCTCCCTTCCTTGTAGGTGAGATGAGGGGAACTTTTAGAATATTAATTAGGTACCCCTATTTTTTATTCCAGTTTCGGGTTCACCGGCTAAAAGTACGTAGGATTTGTCTCAAACATTTTTTTAGATTCATGGTAGATGGCGCTGTAATCGACGAAATTCAATTTTTTCTCTTACTGAACCTATTGTATACGATTCTGCAATACGTTTGCAATAAAGAATATCACGTGTTCACTGTAAATATTCAAAATTAGTTTTAAAACAAATTTAATTTCTGAAATATTTAATTATTGAAAAATGACTTGTCAACAAACTACTGTTATTGTAACCCAGGAACAGGCGTCCTTTTTGGGATACTTGGTCCACGCGATTTCATTCGCTTATAACTTATCGGAGGGCTTTGAAATGGATGTATTTTTTTGTGTTTTGTTTTTAAGATTCGTTTGTTAAAAATAATTTTTATAAAAATATTTTATTATGTTGACATTTAACGTTTGTGTTATTTCTTTCTTCGTGTTTTCTGTGACTGCAGAAACTCAAAATAAACGTAGAAAGAAATAATTTTAAGGAATAATTCATTTGAATCAAGCACCGCGAATGGAACAAATGCCCATGTCGTTGTTCCTAGTTACGCTAAAAGTAGTTTATTCACTAGCCATTTACATTTCTATACGTAACAATTTCCCAGTTATTTGAAATTTGCAAAATCAGTACTTTTGTGCCAGTAGTACGCAGTACCAGTAAACTTTTGGCGACGAATTTCCAGTATTGACATAAATTGTGGTATTTTTTCAAATCGTACGTAATTTTAATCGCAGAATTCGAATGTGCAATAAAAAATGGGTGTCCTATTTAAGATTTTTGTAAAAATATATTATGTAACATTATTAAAATGTGTATACCTACTAAATTGGCAATAGTACATTACAATATTATGTATCTACCAAGTTTGAGTTTTCATAATGTGATATTTTAAGAAAAAATCTTCAATTTTACCCGAAGTTTCACCAACATACCTATAAGAAGGTGTTATTGACCTTGAAAAGATCAGTATCAGGGGAAACTTAGTATCAAATTATCTATACTTTGATCACTTATAAACTTTTAATAAAACATATTTTTTGGTAATAAAACTAATTGTAATATTTACCTAACTATTGTAATTGTTTGTAATAAAACTAATAATAGAAGTAATTTGCGAGGTAATTTATTCTATAGGGTTTTGTTCGCTTGTTCATATTTCATTACGTTAACTAAAAAAACATATCTACGTATACCTATAAAACTGAAAAATACAACTTTTTTCTTCCGACAAAAATAGATTTTCATTTTTAAAACAAAACTATTCACTTTAAAAATCGGTATATTATCGCCATATTATGCGCATCTGCTTTACTGGCGACAGTGCATATGGGAACGTTAAAAACCAATAATTTATACTAACATCCTAACCTAATATGGAGGTATAATGTCGAGTATAATGTAGTTAACATCAAACGGAATATAGCATTTCATTTTGTCGGTTACATATTCCTGATTATTTATTCAAAATATAGATTATTGCTTACATCAAACATTAAAATTTATAATTAGCTCAGTTAGTAGTCCTACAACCTGTCAGCGATTAGAGCCTCTCACTGCGCTAACCATTATTATAAATATTTTAAGATGTCTCCCAATTAGGATGTAGCTGTAAATATCGCTTTTATGTGTCTGTCAATGGTATTCATTAATGTTAATGGGGCGATAAAGTAACAAATGTTACGAACAGTATTACCAACATATTTACCGTCTATCCTTTAGAAATATATTTATGTAATAAACGGTTGATTATAATAATAATGGCAGTATTATTACCAGTTGCAATATTCATTAAGTATGACTGAATTATGTAAGAAATGGAATACGAGAGAGAACGGTTATGGTATGCCATTGAATGGTGAAATTAAATTATTAGATTACAAACGTTAACCTTAAACGGATACGAGTTTAAAAGTTACAGATATTGGACTATATACGAGGTCTGTTCAGAAAATAACCGAACTTTAATTTTTAAATTTTTATTATTTATTTTGTACATTATTGATCTTTGTCTACTTGTAAGTACTCCCCTCCCCTATTCACACACTTTTCCTAGCGGCGTTTCCATTTCGCGAAGCAATCCTAGATAGTTTCGTTTGAAATGGCTTTTAAAGTCTGTGACGAATTTACTTTGATATCATCAATAGTTTGAAAACGGCGTCCTTTCAGCATTGACTTTAATTTCGGAAATAAGAAAAAATCGCAAGGAGCTAGGTATGGCGAGTAAAGAGGGCGAGGGAGGGCAGTAATCTGATTTTTGGCAAAACTGATGTGCGACCGCATTGGGATGGTGCAAGAACCATGAGCTGTCTCGCAACAACTCTGGTCTCTTTTTGCGGATTGCCATGATAGTACACACGATTCACTGTTTCACCTTGAGGCACGAATTTAAAGTGCAGAATTCCATTAAAGTCGAAAAAAAAACAGTGAGCTTATTTTGAAATAGGATTGATACTGACGTTCTTTCTTGGTGCGTAGAGATCTTTTGTTAATCCATTATTATGATATAACTCTAGTCTCAATGTTGTCTCCCGTTATGATCGTTTGCAGGAATGTTTCATATTCAAGGAGTTGTTCGGTCATCAAACGAGGAACATATTTTCGATGCATGATCAATTTTTCCTCGAATTTTTCAGTCAGATTTTCATGGCGTGACCCAATTGAGATACTAACATCTGCAATTTCTTTGACAGTCAATCGGTAATTTGCACGCACCAGATCTTTGACTTTCCTGGTCGAGGGTCATCTTCAATTGTCTGACGACCACTTTTAAATCGTGAAAACCATTCGTAACATTGCGTACGACCCAGAGCATCATCTGCGGAAGCTTGTTTCAAAAATTGAAGCGTTTGCGTGAGTGTTCCCCAGTTTCATGCAAAATCGCACATTTCAAAAGTCGTCACTAATACTTACAATTAAACACTCAGATAATAATATCACGAAAACTAAATGAGATATTATATAACTAAATATCTCCAGTAGCGCGTAATTCAAGGTAGTTAATACAGTTTCTGAACAGACCTCGTATAAAAGCAACTTAATTTAGACTTTTTAGAGGATTATTTTCAATCACAGCTTCTGGCTTTATTTCTATGATGTTTTTAATTTACAATTTAAAATCTTTTAAGAAATAACCAACTATAATCCACGATTGCTCTATTTAACCTAGCCGGAAAAAATAAAATACAAATTTAGAATACAAACTGGGCATACAAATAATCCAGTTATTGAAATATAAAAAGTACATAATAGTTCAATATGGTTACGGATATTATTATTTTTTATTACCAGTAGTAACGAACGTTCAAATAAAAACGTGGTCGAAGTTGGCTCTGACACATTGGACGTAGGGAGTAGCTTATAGCGACCAACTTAACCTCATTTCTCAACGAGCTGTATAGCAGCTGTCAGTTTCAATAACGTTAATGACTATATAACTTTATTTTAAAGAATAATCGTGATAACAATAACAAACAATTAAAGGAGCTGCGGAAAGTGTCCCCCTCCTTGTTATAACAATAAATTAAAGCAGCTGCTGAAAGTGTCCCCCTCCTTGTTCCAAGCACTTTTCACACCTGTTCCTCAAAGAATTAAAGACATTTTCTAAGATGCTCGGGGTATTGTTAATTTCACGAATCTTGTCTATAAGTCGAGCCTGCAGATGGTTTAAATCAGGAATAGGCAGTTCAAAAATAGTGTTTTTAAGGTAAGGCCACAAAAAGAAATCACACGGCGTAATATCACATGACCTCGGTGGAAATTCATGTTCAGCATTGAGACTTATTAGTCGATTTTGGAAAACTTCCCTCAACATATTCATCGTCTCGCCTGCCGTATGTGCCCTTGCGCCATCTTGTTGAAAGTAAAAGTTTGTAATTTCGTTTTCTTCCAGCTGGTTAACAAAAGGAGCGATAATTTCTTCTCTATACCTTTGCGCAGTAAGAGTACCATTAAAAAAAATAGGTCCATAAATCCTCCTTCGATTGAGAGCACACCAAACTCCAATATTTTGAGCGTGTAGAGGGCCCTCGACAAAAAAGTTATCTGGTTTTTCAGAAGACCACATTCTCATATTCTGTGAGTATACGTAACCACTTAAATGAAACCAGGCTTCATCAGAAAAAAAGGTGATATTATGAAGTTCACCGTAGTTGTTTAAAAACCGTTCACAAAATACAGCCCGTCGCGGAAAATCAACTTCTTGAAGTTCTTGCTGACAAGTTAAACGATAGGAGAACAAACGCAAATCTTTTTTTAACACTGTGTGGCAGGTACCGACTGATACTGCCACCATTTGTGATAAAACACGTACAGAAGTTCTTGGCGCATTTTCCATTATTTGTTGGACATTTTCATTTAATTTTTCAATCCGCTTTTTAGGTCGGCCGCTTCCTTCTTTTCTTGTTACACTGCCCGTTTCACGAAAAACATTAACACAACGCTGAACTGCACTTTGAAAAATTTTGTACTCAACAACGCCGGGAAATTGATTTTGAAATTCTATGAAACATTCCTCAATAGAATACTTCCATATTCCATCAATATTGCGTCCATTTCTAAAGTAGGACTCTATGATAAACACTTTTTGTTCTTGAGAAAACACCATTTTAAACGCTTTTTAAAACGAAAATATTCAAATTGATAACGGCGATATAGCGCTTTGACAGATGACGTTTAAGTTCATTTGCTATACGCTACGCCCTACGTCCAAATTTTCAGAACCAACTTGACCACGTTTTTATTTGAACGCTCGTTATATTCATTAATTCGGGAAGTAGGTACCTAACTAATAAAATAGCATGAGTATATAAAAATTTATACTTGCAGGGATAAAAATAGATAGAAGATATTATCTATAATACACAAAATAATAGCTACTCGACAAAGTGCTTTGCAAGATAACGTATTTTTGTCGAACTATGATCTGTATTGTTGTTATCAAACTGGTACTTAATTCCAGCAATATTTATAGAAAAAAGGTCTAACTTTTGAATTAAAAAAAATTAAAATAAACATTTCTCTAATTTCCATGATTTTTTTCAGATTCTATTTGTAATGAGTTTTTATTTACAAGGGACTGCCACTGAAATGTTATGTTCTGAAAAGTAAACCACTAGGTCCTACTACTAATTTTCTAAATTTAATATAATAGAGATATTGAAAAGGAAGGAAGAAAAAGTTTTTTTTTCAGTGGAATTTTGCAGTACTTTGACGTAAGCATTTCGGTATTTCTAATAGTTACTGATGCCATTTTAGTGATAATCAAATTTGCTTCACCCTGTATATAATGACTGGTTAAAGATTATCAACAAGTGGAAAAATTTCTTATATGACAAAAAATGTTTGAAATAATTTTTAATTTAATGTTTTTCAAAAAATATAGGGATTTATTGTTCAAATTAAAATATATTTAATTTATTTTGACCAAATTTAAAGCTATTGATACAAAAATATACAAAAGAAGAAAAATGTCAGGTTTTGATATTTTTTTAACGATGGCTTTCATTTGTAACTTGAACTCCTTAGGTATATTTTAATTAGAGTACAACTTTATCCTCGACTTTATCAGTATTTATTGGAGAAAATATTAATTCCCAAAATACAATTCCTATAATAATTTGTCCAAAGAAATAGTATTTGTTGATTTTGTATATTAATAAACGCTATTAGAATTTAGCTAAACATTCCATATATCTTCCCTACAATTGAAATTTCTTATTTTAGCTAATTAAAATAATGTACTTTTCACCTAAACTAAAGATCTCGTATATCTAGATTGGTGTTCTATTTGGTGTTCACACGAAATAATATTTTTGTAAGATCATAAATAAAAATATTCGTTACTTGGTACGGATTTTATGATATTGACAAAAAATGTAGGGAATAGCTCGGGGAATAGTAATGATTGAAAAATGGAAACTGATATATAGGGTGTTTTCAAAAGAAGTAGCATAAATGGTACCGGTGAATCTACAGCCAAAAAGAACACGTTTGGTACAAAAATGGAAAGAAAATATAGCCTCAAAGATTCCAAAAAAATATGGAATAGCGGCTGTATATTGAAAACCAAAAAGAGGTATAATAGTCAAAAGGAACCCGCACTTTTCTTATGGGAAGTGGCTTTCGGCCAATTCTTTTGAAACTTCGCAGGTTGATAGTTCTTAACATGTAGATCAAAAGTCTCAATGGGCACAAAGCCCCAAATCCCCCCTTTCCCTCCAAAAACTGCCTCCAAGCAGCGGGGGGGGGGATTTAACTGATTTCTGCATGTGAAACAATTTATTTTTTTAATCAACCCAATACCGACCCCAAACAATCACATTTTTGACTATCAAACTACCCCACTTGACCCCACCCCCACACACCCCCCGCCCCCCACGAATCAGCGTACGGTTTTACCAGATAACTATATTTTATAGTTGCACGTACATATATTGTTAGCACGTATTTTTTCACGCTGAATTCGAATCTGCAACTCAATTTTACGAAATCGGGTCGGGAAAATTGTTATTAACAATTTAATTGTTTATATAGCAGTAGAAAGTTTATTTGTCGTTTTATGAAAAAATACTTATGTTATTTATTTTGACAAAATCTAAAAAAAAAGTTTTTGTTTATTTCGAAAAAGTAATATTCAAGCTGTAAAACGCTTTTAAACTTAACACACGTGTATGTCTGTAGCTATTATACGTATACTCTGTGTTAAATTTTGGTGTAGTTTTAAAGCTAAAACATTGATTTTTCGAAAAAAAACACAAGAATATGTAGTTCTTTTTTAGATTTCATTGAAATAAATAACTTTTATTTGAAACTTTTTTTCATAAAATGACAAGTAAACTCCCTGCTACTTGGAGGCAGTTTTGGGGCTTTGTGTACATTGATCTACATGTTATGAACTATCAACCTGCGAAGTTTCAAAAAAATCGGCCGAAAACCACTTCCCATAAGAAAAGTGCGGGGTCCTTTACACAAATTTTGTACTAATGCATGTGTGGTCGCGAACAGTTTTTCAAAAATTTCTGCCCCTTGAAGAGAGGTGCTAATGACGAAAAGAAGATATCTTACCCTGTATAATGAAAATCAAGATTTTGTTAACTTGTCCAAATACATAAGATATTATTAATACAACCTAATTACAGATTGAACTTGAAATTAATTAATATCTGGTAATGTCGTTGATAAAGCTATGGTTAGGTCATATTCTCAAAACAAATACGCAAAAAGAAAAAATTGTCGAATAAGACATTGGGTATCTTAGCACAAAATCATCAACAGAATATTTATCTGTTATTTATTACCGAACATTTGGTGAATTATTTGGTTAGGGTATGTGTTAGGAAATGATTTTATGATGGCTTATACTGGTATTTCGAGATATACTAATCGACATTTAACGTCTATCAACGAGCGCAATAAACTACATGTTTGTATTTTATTGTAAACAAGGCCGTTGCCTAATAGTTTTCTGCTAGCGCCCATAAAAATTTACAGAATGTACACGTTTAAGTTTTAATGGTTTTATGTGCAGCACAGAACGATAGAACGATAAAAGATATTATTCTTTACATTACTTGTTGACGTAAGCTATTAAACAAGCATTAGTTCAAGAAACTGTGCATTGCAGTTTGGAGTGCAGCATTGAAACTGCTTCTTACTTTGTACTTAGTTCTAACTTGATAAAACGAGCAAAAAAGGCTCGCAAGATTGGAAGATTTGCAACCAGAGCATTTCCACAGAGATTTCGTTACTGGTTTATAAATAACAAAATGTATTTTTAAGAAGATTTATTTTATAACGTTCAAGGCTGCAAAAAGATACACTGTAAAATTACAGCATATAAAACAAGTGTTATTTGTTGCAAGTGATATACAGGATGTCCCAGAAAAATGTGCATAAACTTTAATATTCCTAAGGTGAAATTCAACAAAAAAGTTTTATGTAGATCTTGGCTCGGGAAAGCATGGTTTTTGAAAATTCTACAAATTTTTTGGAAAAAAACTTCAACTACGCATGCCGTTTCGAACTGTGACACAAATAATTGTTTTAATACATAAAAAACTCATAAACTCATAAAAATTTTATGTAAAACTAGCAACCCGCCCTGGCTTCGCACGGGCAAATATAAAATAGCCTATGTTACTCCGAGGAGATGTAGCTTTCGGTAAAATTGGTTTAGTAGTTTTTGAGTTAAATCGTAACAAACAAAAAATCAATCATTTTTCATCTAATGCGACCCTAATAATAATTTTAAAATAATTCACTATATTTCTATATACCTAAAGACAACAAACGAACTCAAAACTAAAAATGCAAAACCTTTAAATTTAAAACAATATAGGTAACTACCAACAATGTGAAAACAAAACGAATTAAATTAAAGTACCTATGTTCAGGACTATCAATTTTAATTAATAAGTAAGTAGTTAGGTATCTAACTACCTAAAGAAAACAAACACGAAACAAAAATGCGACTATGAAGTTTTAAATGATTCACAATAAGAAAAAAACAAACAAATTATTAAAACTCAATGAAATAAAAGTATGTTTGCAAGTATCTATGTATGTTCCGACTACCTAAAGACAACAAATACAAAACAAAAATGTGACCTTAAAATATCGAACGCAATTATAACTTTCCAACAACACCCAGAAAGAAAACACAGTCGTCAGTCGTCACCTCCATTCGCTCCAAGTCAGTTTATTAAAGGATCACGCGCGCGTTATCGTTCGGCTTATTAGCTAAACAGTAGGCAAGACGGTGCGGGGGGAGGGTCGGCGATCGCATCAAGCGAAGCGAGGCGCTTGAATTTTATTCTCGCGTCCGTAATTTTTTTGCGATTACTCCTAAGATATTCATTTAAATTATATGGTGTAAAAGAGTAAAATAATGTGCATGAAATGCTTAAAGCCTCTAACTTATTTAAAATGATAAGGATTAATACCGTATTTGTGTAAATAGCTTTTACATTACCGCTTTATAATTGCCAATTTTTTAAAGTATTAAAATGGATATAGGTAGTATGTTATCTTTAACATATAGACATATGCCATCGCGGACTTTTCTGTAGACCTATATAAGATACACAATTCCACCATACATTATTTTGTTATATCTCAAAGGGTTTAGGCAGCGTTTTCGTTGAAAGCTCCCAGACGGCTTATTTTTTCCGACACCTCCAACAAATATCGTTAATGTATACAAAAACTTAACAAATTATATACAAAAACCTTCCTCGAGAACCACTCTATCCATTGGTGAAAACAGTATGAAAATCGGTGCAGTAGTTTTTGAGTTTATCGCGAACAGACAGACAGACAGACGCGGCGGAGGACTTTGTTTTATAATATGTAGTGATTACACACTAGCACTAGATCATTTTGGTGCCACAGTAGATAATATAAAATTACATCATACAGGTAAAGTTACGGTTAGATTGGAAAAGAGGGAAAACATTTTTATTTTCCATTTTACGAGAAAAAAACATCTTGATTAAAATTTTTGCTTGTCTTTTAAATGCGGTTGGCATGGAGAACTTTCATCTTGTTTGTACAGGGTGATCAGAAAATCGGTAAATATAAAAATCGTTTAAGAATAAACTGCCTTTGTTTTTAATAATACTCAAATATGTTATTAAGGAAAGTTGCTTAGAATTGAATTTCAATTTGTGTATGAATCGGCCTACTTTGATAAAAACGGACAGTAAAACATTTTTAATGTTCATTTTACGAGAAAAAGGCATTCTTGATTAAAATGTTTGCTTATTTTTAAAATGCGGTTGGCATGTAGAACTTTCATCTTGCATGTACAGGATGATCAGAAAATTTTGGTTAATATAAAAATCGTTAAAGAATAACATCATGCCTTTGTTTTGTTTTGAACAATACCGAAATTAGTTATTAAGAAAAGTTGCTTAGAATTAAAATTTATATTATTATTTCAATTTGTCTATGAATCGACCTACTTTGATAGAAACGGACAGTAAGAATTTTTTACTCATTTTACGAGAAAAAGGTATTCTCGATTCAAATTTTTGCTGATCTTAAAAGTCATTTTAAAGATACACCCTGTATAATTTTTCTCGTTAGAAGTGGATAATAACGATGCTATACCCGAAGCATTACCTATATTTATAAAAAGTAGAATATATCTTTTTTGTGTATGTAGGAACTTCAGTTCTGTGTTCCTATAGTAAGATCGTATTCGATGCAAAGTAGAGTCATCATTTTTAGGACGCGTGAAATGAATCATTTCAAATTTAAAATTAAATTGATTCTAAAATTTGAAATAGCGCATAATTTGCATTGTGTTCTGGTAGTAGCTGTAGTCGCCCAGGTGCATCGAGTGTACGAAGTGGTCGGTTATATGTCAAATACTTACCTGGCGAGCTTGGTCGTAAATCAGAGACCGCCTCCAAAAAACAAGTAAACACAGTAAAAACAAGTAAAAACAGTGGCGCGTACAGAGCTAAAATGTAGTACATATGTGGAATTTAAAAAACAAATTGGATTTATAATAAATTACAATTAAAACAAATAGTTTATGAGAATAAAGGAATTTTTGTAGGTACAGGGGTGCCAGACGTGAACTAATCCCGTCATGCCTTCATAATGCATAAAGAAATTATTCAATTTCTAAACCTCTTTAAACCGTACTGCACTGGATCCCTTGACAGGTAATGATGCACTTTGGTAATTATGTACTTTGCATCGAATATGATTGTAGAGTTCATAGAATCTTTGTCTTCGCTTCAATACACTTATACTCGAATGTCATCGACATGTTTGTGCCTCCAATTTTAGGCCATTGTTCCTTGAATCATTTTAGACAAACTAGTCTTAATGAACCAAAAGTCTAAAGCAGAGTTCGTAGATACAGGGTTTTAAAACTGAAAAATTTTTTTTTAAATATTTATCGAAATATTCTACCATATATTGATGAAACTTGGGAAAAAAATCCATCTACACCACTGAGTTTTTGTGGAAATTTAATCAGTTGATTTGAAGCGTGATTGTTTTTTTTTAAGAAGAAATATATCTTCTCTTTTATTCGAAAAAGAGTCGTTTTAGGGTTTTTTAAACTTAAAATTAACCAACTCCAGAACTATTCGTTTAAGAAAAAATACAAGAAAGTTGTTCAATACAATTTTAAAGAATATTATAAAAATGTATTGTAGAAATTTATTATCTAAGGGATAGCGAGATGGCACAACAAATTTTTTTTTAAATATTTACTTGAAAAAGCCTCTTTTTTGAATAAACTGATATTTTTATTTTCTTTGAAATACAATTGAAAATCAAATGTCTAAAGCATAGACCACCTAGACTGGCTTATAGAGCGACTTTGGTGAAAACACTTTGGAGCCCGATTTGGAGCCCAGCGCTCAGTCGTGTCCTAGCATTAGACGTTTTATCATGGGCAAGTGTATTGTAAAACATTGTATAAATAGAAGTGATCGAGTTGGTGAAGAGAGGCGAAAAGTTTCCTTCTTTAGGTAAGTAAAAAAAAGGAATATATAAAAGGTAAATATGTACGCCATTTTTCGGTTAACGTCACAAGTTTCCAGGGTTAGCTTTATAATTTTGTTCGCCCACATAGTGTAGTGATTAACGTGATATTGTTATTATAAAATAATGAATGAATTACTGTAAAATATTTTTAGTAATTATTTACTTTATGTGAGTCTTAAATTTTTATGAAATTTTACCAATTCCCGTCATTTCGAGATAGCTGAAAATTAATTAAATATTTTTTTCAATTAAAAAAATCGCAAACAAAACTAATTTCAGATTCAGTATTCGTACAGTCAATTAATTTTTATTAAAGATCGTGGTTGTTTGACGTATCCATCTCGAGATGTCGTAGTAATATGCCAAGAAACAGAAAAATTAATAAAATTTTTTAATAATGATGAAAGCAGAACACCTAGGCTACAGAAAAATAAAATTGTTTATCATGTATTAAAAAACTTTCTGAATGTGAACATATTTGAAAATTTGCATGAACATCAATTTGATAATTTGCCTAACAATTGTAATCATTTAATAGAACTTGTAAGGGCTGAATGTGAAAAGTATATCGATGTACGAATAAATCATGAAGTCAAATTATTTAATTCGGTAAAATCTACGAAAAGACAAATATTAAATAAATTAATATTATTTAGAGGATAATAAATATATTTAAATTATTTTGTAGTTTTATTTAATATGACACTAAAATATACTATTTTCTGAATTACAAACTTAAAATTGAATATTTGTCATAAGATGCAATATAATGTTTAATATGTAATAAAAATATTACTTAATCCGGATCTGCTTAAAGATGCGCGCGATCAGGTTGCCTTCCACGCTCCACTTCCCCGGATTTTGCATTCACTGGTACCCGTGCATTGGAATTAGATACGGCCAGTCTAGGTGGTCTGTGGTCTACAGAATTTCGAAAAATTCGATGATGTAGAAATTCTGAGGTTCTCAATGGCAATGGCTCCGCCACTGGTTCATATGTTTGTTTACCAATTCAGTGATTTTTTTATGATTAGTAGCCTATGTTTGATTAATCTACGTAATATATCTTTAGATATTAAAAAAATGTTATATAATTTTTTAAATATCAACACCTCAAAAACCACTGGCTTTAGATCCCTGGTTCATTAAGACTTTTTTGTTTCAGTATTAACTTAATAGACACCCGTTTTAATATTATTCAAATAATGTTTCTTAAGGTGAAAATGGTTATTTAATCCCCGATTTGTTTGTTTTTACCATATTTTTTTTTAACATTTTTAAAAAATAAACTGAGTCTGAATAATTTTCTAGAAGTGCCGTCATATCATATAGGTATATTTTATTTTGAGCCTAATCCTAAGGAAAAGCCCAAGGCTACTAAATCAGCTGTGGCCTCTCTGTATTATCGATATGAGGTTGTTATTTTCTAACCATTGTTGAATCGGTCATTCCACATAATAACCGGAAGTGTTTGTATTAAAATATGGTCCTCAATGTTGCAGACATGCACGGTGGTGTGAAATTCCGAGATGTCACAAGCAATAAACGACGCGACGTAACGACAGAGTAGATTAACGAACCGACGACGGTTCGCCAAGTTCGGAAGCAATTGTGTAGGGCGTTGTATTAAGTCTCTCTGCGCCATGTGTAGCAGCCAATTAGGCCGATGACAAGTCGATTAATGGCCTTGGGATTAAGCTCGGGGGGATTGTGGGAAAGGTTTGCGGTGGGGACCGAGGAGATCTGGGACCGAATCGGGACCCCATGCTTGACCATGGCCGAGGATTATTGGGCTCCGCTTTCCGCCCCGTCGCATCCCGTTACGCATGGCTGGCTGATCGTTACTCCACGAAAATATGTTTTTGGTCTCGGCACCAGAAAGTCGCGTCACCTCAAATGTTATAGTCCGTATGATAGTTGAGATAGAATTAAAAAAAATAAGCCAATAAAGTGCTTTTATCGGAACTACTATAACAATTTACCACGGCAGGGGCGTGTCTTGAAATTTTCCACCAATGTCTTTCTACTTCGAGAGTCGAATGAAGTGACGTAGGGGTCTTCTTGAAATTATGTCTCATCAAATATCGTACGGACGGTAGATAGTATAAGTTGTGTCCAAAACGTGAACGGAAGGCGGCGAGATAGGGCGAAAACTCCCGAATGCATAGAACACATTTGTAAAAACCAACTATATTATGTTTCTGTGGGTAAAATTTCATCATTATCAGAACTAACAAAGCAGTGTCCAATACATTATCTGTTTCATTGCGCAAAAAAATAACATTTCTTCAAACTTTTTTTGTACGGCTTCGTTAATGCTACGGCAATCTTATTCTACAGGGTGGAAATGTCATATTAAGAAAAAAGTTTATGGGTCCCAAAACTCCCCAAACTCCCAAAGTGAAGTCTTAGGACAAACGGAACCATGAAAGTATTTTTTGAAAGGCCGGTTGGAAAACTTGGTGAAAAGGATTAGATGTATTGGTGTTTCCATTGAAAGAAAATGGTTAAGGTGCTTTTGGAATCATAAGAAAATAAAATTCTCTAAAACTGCCCCCTTACGACAAAAAAAAAACAGATGGCGAAGCGGACAAGAGAAAGCCACCTCTGCTTTAGGAAGTAATTCTGGTATTATGTATGCTCGATGGATGGATAACAGTCTAAGCAACACTGGTAACTGTCCACTGTCTTGGAGTAACATCAGTGAACCAATTCTATACAATAGGAGAAAAAACATAGGTCAATACCACATCCAGATATTGTTTTACATTATAATAAAAATATGGGTGAGTTTGATGGATGAAAAAATAATAAAATAAGAGTCAGAAAAATAGGGTGATATTTATAAAATTAAGACTTTTAGCATTATAAATGAATACCAAATTTATATCTATTGCTCGTGTAAGAAGATAAAAACTCTCGGGACTGTAGGGTTTATATAGATTTAAGAAAAGTAATGTGGAATGGTTAGCTCAACATTTTCTAAGTGGTGTAGACGAGGACACTGGAGTGCGACAAACAATAGTATATTTATATATATAGTACGAAAATAAGGTGTATGGATAAAATTTGTGTCTATTGCGGAAGCATTGCAGTAAGAGGAGGAATATAAATGGTAAGAAAAGTACAAACTTCCGTTATACTTAGGATTGATCTATCATTAAACTTTTCATACATGGAGATGACTGTGTCAACACAAAGAGGTTCTGTAGTTCAAACAGCGTGCAACGTCCGACATGAATCGTGAACAGCCCTCCTGATAGCTGTTCATGATTCATGTATATTGAGAAATTCCGACGTTTTTAACATTATGCAGTGGAATACAGCTAATCCACTTCTCCTTGGAGGTTCGGATTATGGATTTATTCCATGGCTTATGACTCCATACCGAGATGTTGAACAGAAAAGTAGGCTAAATTAAACCGCGTTTTCCTATATTGCGAAACAACAATGGAATAAAGAAAAAGTTCCATATCTTGCTGCTTTATTATTGTTGCAAAGTAACTCAATTGGGAAGATTTTGAGATCTTTGAAGATATGAACAATAATGTTGATTATGCTTTACAGATTATTGCAGATTATGGTGAGGGTTTTGACTAAGTGACAATTGTTTTGAAAATTGTTTTGAATTTGAAAGAATAAACCTTCATTAACACGAACTTCAGGGAACCTGAAAGCTGAAGCAGGTGCTCCGTTTTCATGACAAAAGTTTATTAATTTCAAAAATAAGTATATGGTCAATTTTTTAGCATCTACTCCGCTTCTTGTTGAGCACTTGCTAAGAGAGTGTGTTTTTATTAATACATGCCATATGTTACAAGTGTATTGTAGGATTTGTGCAATTATACTCTATGTTTTAGATCTTTTAACATACCAACATAGGTTTTTAAAGGTATTGTTGATAAATATTACCAATTCGAATTGACCAGATCACGTTACAGCTTGAGACGACCTCAGAGATCGTCCAAATCCAAAAGAAACCTTGGCGGAGCCCGAAACAGGTCTGAACGTTGGTTCTGATTTTCTTAGGAATAGTACCAGGACCAAGTTCCTGGCCAGTACGAAGAACGAATCCAATCATTCACTAGCATTGTGTCATACACCTGTATTTACATATTTTAAAGCTATACATTGTTACTCAAATATGTATTACAAAGCACAAAAGGATAAAACAGAGAAAGGACTCGGCTGAAAGTCTCAGTGTAAAGCGCCTTCGAGAGGGTGTACTATAAGTTACATGTAACAGAAAGAGTGTGTCCTCCTGAAAACATCAGGTCCAAATTTCAAGATCTGAGATTGAGCTAGAGGGTGAATCCAATTCCTGGGGATGTAGACTACATTAGCGAGAGCTAATGAGAGAGGGACCAATAAAGAGGACGGAAAACGTCAGCACAAATGAAACACAGCACAGGTCTTTACATTATCGCGGATTATGTATCGCAACGATATCATGAAGGTATAGTCTTGTACACAATGGCGGAGATGCAGGGGGTAATTGAAGCTCTTTTTATTTGTTTCTCTGAATATCTTAAAAAGCATAAATTGTTTCTTTGATACCTGTATCGTTTTGGAGAAAATTGGCAATAAACATTTTTATGCACTTGAAAAATATAGATTCAAATCTGTATTTTTAAGATCAAAAGTGCCATGAAGTCCCAATTTTAGTTACTTTGCACCAAATACAAAATTAATAAAAAAATTAAAAACATAAGAATATTGTAACGTCGAAATATAAGTATTGCCAATTTTCTCGGAAAAGCGGCAGATTATCCATATTGAATAAGAGAGTAGTTTCTGTATCTTGTAGTGTTCCTTCAGGAAAATGTGTTATTTATTTATGGACAATTACTTTTTTATATTATAAGAAACCGTCTTGAAATATACATTTTTTATTTAGACCTGTGTTCAAATGTTTATGCCTGACGAGGTGAGATACATTATTGACTTTTGAAAGCAGTTATGCAAAACAAGTTGATTTTAATCGTAAAAAAGTAATAGAGCTATACATTTAGCGAAAGAGTGAAGTTTAATTACATTAGAATACCCCCAAATATTATGAAGTTAGGAATAAGCCACAGTTATGTCCAATTCCTAAAATGGTATCCGTCTTACCGAATTACCGAATAACACTCCTTATTTTGCCAAATTATTTAAGATCCCGAATGACTTATTAATAATTTTGTTACGATCTATATAACTACTAATATTATTATTTATTTAAGTAAAGTCGTTTGCCCATTCGACGAGAAAAAAAACAATCCCCATTGTCCGCCAAAAGAACCGCCCGTGCAAGCCCGAGCTACAGCCGACATTTTGGCCGTCCGCCAGGGCAGTGGCGTGACCAGCCAAAGTAATTGAACGGTTTTCAAACCGCAACCGGACTGCTGTGCATGCTACGCCGTCAGCTTTGTTCTGCAATGTTAACTACATTATCGGATGCCATTTAATACATCACTTTGCATTCCTAGTTGTTTACTTCGCCGTTTTATTCGTACGATTGATATAAATGCAAATGAACAAATGAACTTTGGTTCTGCCCGCGAGCACGAACCAGGGCCGGCTAGGTCCATTTTGTCGGCCACTATGTTAGGCTGTTTTTTCTAACTTTTCTAACAAAACACGTGCCTAGAAAATATAAACAACTTTTTCGATACGGGTGCATCGAAATACCGAAATTCCTCGATTTGCTTTAAAATTTTCGGTTTTAACTTTGTTAGTTATATGTATGAAAATTTTAACTTTATCCAAAAGATTGGACGTACGAATATTATCCTTCGACATATATCCCTCTTTAATATGCATTTGTGTTTATTCTTTGATATACATATTTGTACAGATTAACATAAAATTAATTTTGTTTTAATAAGAACTCACAATAGAGTTTTCATTTAATCAGAAAATATTTACATTTCCTTCGACATCAATGTATCAGTTACTGTTACTGGTCTGTTTACAGTGGTACCTGTATAATTTATAATAATTATATTGTAACATTCACTATTTATACATCGTAAATGTCACCATTTTTAGCTATAACACTGCTTGTGTACAACATTTAACAGATTTTGGAGATTTTGATATAAAATTCAACTTTGTTATTAAACATAGTTTTGTTTCCACTTGTATATTGCTGTATTGTTGATACAACATGTAAATTTTTGTTATACCCTATAACCAGTTATAGAACACCTATTTAATGAATTATATGTATTCTATAAATGTTTGTTATTAGCTACCTGTTTGTGAACTTGGAGAATTTTGTTGAAGCGAAATCTAAATCTGTTCGAATTGTATAGTTCTTCCGAAGTCAGTTGAACATGCATAAAAAACCGAGCAAACAAATTTAATTTTTAATTTAAAAGTTTTCTGCTAATGGTAGAAAGTTATAATAATTTGTATATAATGTTTAGAAAATTTCTATTATATGTTCATTTGACCAACAACATATTTTAATTATTTATGTCCTCAAACAATTTTGTTATATTGATGGTAAATTTCGTTTTGTTCCGTTTCAAAAGGTCTCCAAAATGCCATGTTGTAATAATATTAGTAAACCAAATATCCCTCTTATTTCTTGTTTTCGTAATCGTAATATAGTGATTAATAGAAGGGTGCCTATAATAAATTAAAATTATCTGAATCACACCAAATTCCGCATTCCCGCATTGCACTGCTAGGCGACTTGAATTTTATGACGCAATGAACCAGAGTGCATTGCTCTGCCCGCACGCTCATTCTTCAACTGAGCGTATACATTTCTACCACCTGCACATTTCGTTCGACCAGATCTGTATATGGGTATGACTAAATAAATGTAGACACAAGTTTTTCAAATATTTTAATGCCGAGTTGCTGCTTAGCGACCGAGCCTGGTACATACCGTGAAATAATTGGTTATTCAATTGACGGAAAAGCTATACTATTATCTGTACTTGTATAATTTTAACTGTACCTTTTATTGTATTATTTCCTTTTATTATTGTTTAATTGTAAACGAATCTGATGAAGCAATCCACCACCACATTTAGGTTACTTGGATGTCAAGTATTGCAGGTTATTTATTTGTTACTGTCATACGGCAAGCAAGGATCTCCATCGTACCTAGGACGTGAACTAAAGTAGATCAAATAACAGTTTGGACCTAGGTTGTGATCAGTGTTAGAACCTGTTCAGTGGTGATTAAATAGCAGTTGCCCAGTCCGAAATTTATTTTGTTCAAACGACCTATCATAGTGGTTGAGTTTATTTGTAAGATTTAATTTAATAAAACCCTTGTCGGAGCGACTTGAAGCTCTTTCATTTTGAAACGCTGGTAAAGCAACTTGCTCGCGTATGATATAAATCTAAACCAAACACCTAGGAATAGTGAAATCCATCATACAAATAGCTCACCAGTAAAGATTAAAAGTAAAGATTCAATTCCAAATTTTGATCATAAAGATTCGTATTAATTTATTTTCGATTAGATATATCATACAGATTTTGAGATATTAAGTAAATATTTCAGTGAAGACTGAGTTACTATTCGAGTGAATATTTGTGTAAAGATTTGCATAAAAATTACAAATCAAAGTAAAGAATTATTATTAAAATTATAATTAGTAGTTTCGAGTTATTAGTGAATATTAGTAACTAAAGTCGACCAAATCGCACCAAATTTAATGAAGATTTATGAGAAGTTGTCATCTAAGGGAATTTGAAGTCCCGAAAATAAAAATCTTTATGGTAGCCTAGCACAGAGAGATTTAGGTCCATCCTGCGACATCAGATTCGCATACCCCGAATCCTACACACTTGGATCATCCGTAGACCGTTGAAGATCAAAGTACCCCACAGGATAACAGTGTCAGAAATATACCTGTGATTTTATTTTTTTGCATTTTCTTTCCCTCCAATCCCAACCTACTTGATGACGAAACCATTATAGGGTTTTAATAAGTTTAATATGATAGTAGGTTGGCGCCCATTTTAAAATCCTTTTAACCACCCTAACAAGTTTTCCTCAAACTGGTGAATATATGTGCTGCGATCAAAAATTATAACTAACCCACTTCCCATTGCCTCCGCTGGCCCTTTATACTTTGAACTTATAAACAATACGCTATAATGTAAATAGTAATAATACGCCCCTGTACCGACTTTTGACCTGCGGCAACTCTTCAAATGATTTCTAAACGACTAGACAATCAACTTAAGTAATGCGTATTTAAAATGTTTATCAATTTTAAGACCACGTTAGCAATGTTAAAGGAATTTTTTAACAATGTTAATTACTTCCATTAATAAACATATACACTAAGTACGTGTAATGCAAATACCTGCCTATTCATTGTTGAGGAAATTAATTATCTTGTATGAACAACTTATTCTGTAACTTAAAAAATACACAATGAGATATTAGATAAACCACATTCATTGTCTTCGTTAGCTTTAAAGGATAGGTAGGTATTGTTTTCTAAAATTCTTCAGTTGTGACTGATGTTAAGGTAACGAATGCAGTACATTAATAACCTGCAACATTATATTACACCAAGTATTATACAACTTGGTGAATGTTTTTTTTTAAATTTATGTTGGCGACAAATGAAATAAGATAAACATTATTAATTATATTTAGAAAAATACGTGTTTTTTCTACTATCTGCGTACAAGTTACGTAACATTTTATTAATATTATCTATTGCAGCGAAATAGTAAATCGTTTTAGTCAAACTTTTAACGATATCTGATCTAAATTGCCAGTTATATAAAGGTAGTAGAAAATGCCAACTCTGATGTGTTAAAAACAAATAAAGTTGGCGTTATAAAATGCAAAAGTTTATTAGTTGTTCATTCGTCCTTTGTAATTTTTCCGACAAAGGCATCCCAAACTTATAATTTACATCCCAAATGTGCCACACCCGGATTTTAAAATTTAATATTTCGTATATTTTTTATTACCTACACGTCGAGTTGCTTGTTAAAGGAGTGTTTATGTGTCACCACATGCCAGCCACTTTCAAATTATTTAAGTTAATACGCTGGCATTAAACATGCATATCCCTAACTATAACCTGTAATTTAGTGCCGACTAATAAGGCAGTAGGTACGCATTAATAATTTACATTTATCAGCTGAAAAAATCCATAATCAACCGTAAGATATTTTAATTATAAAAGACAGGTGCAATAATTTAAGTTTATTTTAGGGTCAAGGTGTAATAAGATATGCAGCCGCCTTGGAAAAAGAAATAAGAACAGTGAATGTGCAAAACAGTGGCGGCGCGTTTCAGTCATGTTTTAGGTCGTTATCACCTAGATTACTGTAGCCTCAATGCCCCGAACGTGACGTCACTTCAGAGGTGGCAGATATGTTACTCTGTAAAGCAGTATTAAAAAATATTCAGAAAAGTGAATAAATATGACTTGTTTTTCTTTGAACTAAGTTAAAAAATAAATTGCATATCGATGTCAACATGTCTCGAAAATAAGGGGAAAAACATTAAATTACAAAAATCACTCAAAATTTATCAATCTTCTATCTATACAGAAAGATTTGAATTAACAATTCTAAGTTCAATTTGAAGCTATTCGAGGGACCTAATAACCCCAGTTTCCAGAACTAAATTAAATTCATTTTGGAGATATTGGCAATCGGAGTGTTAAATGGCACACCCTGTATAATGTAAAATATGAAATAAGTGTGCTAGAAACATTTTATGGAATATATTTACTTGAATAACGCATTATGTTCTTTATAAGAATACAATTCTTTTTTATGGAACAATGTCAGAGTGTGGAATTGGAAAGACGCGAACTACAATGCAACATATAAAATCTCTTGAGATATACCAAACTTCTGGCTGTGACGTCATTAAACAATAGAACATCAGATGTGCGGCCTTGTTGTATGTGGTTAATAGCTTGGCGGAGGTATTACTTTAAGTATATTACTTATTTAAGGGCTATGTTTTTAAAAATATTGTTAGCTTTAAGGAAAAGTCAAGTTTTGAAATTGTTGATCTAATATACTGATTTAATGCACAAAATATCATTTTCGATTTGTTTACCTAGAATACCGTTTTTAATTTTTTAGTTTTGTCTTTATCAAATGTTCGTTGTTTGTACTTATTTCTCCTTTAGAATATTTTGTCTACAGACTTTGGGTGTATGGTGAAAGATGATTTCTCACTTACCTACTCAGGATGTTTCAAAAAAAAAAAAATAAGGTCATAATCTCGTTGTTTGATATTTTTGAGATATCGGACGTCAAATAGGTACCTAGTTTTGTTTTAATCGAATTTTATCCATATTTTTTCAAAAAACAATATAAGTACTGAATTGAAATTTGGCAGAAAAACAGTTTTGAAATAAATTCGTCAGCCTTGTTAATTTTCTACCGATAGTTCAATATTGTATAAAAGTATCACCGTGTAGATTATTTCAAAGATTATAATTTGTTCAATTACCTTAAAATATCTATAAATACATAAGAATAACTAAAAAAATCACCTTGTCACCTAATATCTCAAAAAAAATATAAAAATATTAACGTGTTTGTCATTTTTTGGCAAGGAATCATGTTTAAAATATTGTCGATGGAATATTGTAACAACCCTGTATAATTTTATGAAGAAAGAGTTCAAATTTATGTATCCATCCTCTTATGGATAAGTATTTATCTAGGTATTTATATTTGTCTATCTCTTTGTTTTATTAAAGCGTAAAAAAATCGATACAAAATTAATTAACCGTTTTTAGATCATTGACAGGTTTATCTACCTATCACGTAACGCATATTTATATCACCAACGCAGTTAACTGCAAACAAAACAGTTATTGCAGTCCGTATCTAAATTCACTGTAATCCGAGATATATTCATCAGCTGCCCAATATCCGGTGCGTTGTGGCGTTTCGCCATTTCCGGTGGGATTGTCATAGTCATAATATAAATAATTTTAAAAATTCAGCGCTGTATAGTTTGCCATGCAAATTTTGTATTGTTGAAAATTTGCCGATCATTCAGATCCTCTCAACATGAATTTACACAATTTTTAAACAATACTAGAAAAAAAAATGTACTCATTAATTTTTCGAAAATTATGTCTTTTTTGCTGAAAACTACACAAACACTACAATTTAAAAAGTGGTTTGTCACCTTTGTCGGTTCTAGAAGCTCAGTATTTTGTGATGGCGAAGAGGTCTAACTATTTAATCTTTTTTTGTAATATGTACGTTAAAAAATTAGAGCAAATTAGTGGTTCTTTCTGTGAATAGTGCATTCCACGAAACAGATAAAGAAACATACATAATATTCTTCATTTAAAATGGTCTATCCAAATCTGTAAAAGAATCTGTGCAACATCAAATAACTTCTTTTAATATGGGTGAAATATAAAATACGCATTTTTTTAAATAGTCACTGCTACTATGCCTATGCCGTCAATACTGCCAAAGTGGCATCAGAGAGCTTCCTGCTAATCTGCAGGTGCTATGAAAGGAAAACCAGAAAAATAGCCTCATCTCCCACTTCCAACTAAAAATAACTGTTTCTAACGTAATAACACGAAATCTTGAAAACGGGTTATTGTTGTGTTCTTATTGTTACTTTGCAAAGTTGTATCACCTCTCAAGAACTTATTGTTACACTTTGTATAACGACAAATATTTAATAACAATTAACTTATTACATTTGTTTCTCTTATGTCTAAAAATCTGAGTTTGTATTTTCGATAGCTAAGCTAAAATCTTTTGTAGTTGTTATTAGTCGGAGACATAATATTCCTTGGCGGAATAAACGTCCCCTTGTGAACTCGCTCAAGTTATGATGACATTTGGCTATTAAAAGAAATAAGCTTTGACAAGTTTCATCAACATTATTTCACTGTAATAGTCATAAAACATTTTTCCCACGCCTTAGTTTCATAAACGTGACAGCTCAGAGTTACTCTATAAAATTTATTTGTATTAGCACATTTTTCTGCAGTGAATAATAAAAAAGTAGATTGCTTATTTACAGAGCTGTCATAATTGGCCGCGCACCAAAGGCGTGCGGATCATCAATATAAAAAAGAAGTGAATAATGATTATAAGATTTATGTCAGTGCATCATTGTGAAACACGTAAATTGTTTTACGCATCGTTGCCGTCGGTTCCATAATCTGGATGGAATCCGTTATAGATCGCATCATCAGGTACGTTTCTACCCTTGTTTCAGCGAAACTTATTCGCGGCGGTGTTAAAATATTTTAATCTGAAGAGAACGACTATTGACATCTAGTGATATAATATTTGCATAATTAAATAATCTACTTCCAAGCTGGTCCGACAAGGTATTTCCACTCGGAATTGTATTTATTCCAGTAGGAATGAAATGTTTTATTATTTACTATATCAAAAGATTAAATCAAACATAAATTGAGTTTTCTGGTTTTCGCCAGTTTTTTTTATACGTGTGTTGTGCACTGTTTAATACTTATTACTTTATGTTTATTAATATTATAAACATTTTTATACATATGTATACATGTATGTACGTATATACTAATTTAATTATTCTTTATATTTTTTTAGTAAAAAAAAGTATTGTTTGTTATTGGACAAATTTACTACTGTGCAGCTGTGGTGCTCACCTGAGTATATAATTTATTATTTGCTTTTTTTCTATTTCGTTATCAAAAATTAAAAAAAATCACAAATAAAGTTGCCCTATCTACGTATCCCTGATACGAATCAAGATATCGAAATGATGAAATTAATTTCTTGTTCTTATAGCTATAAAAAAATAAACAAATAAAAAACTAGTCAGATCAATGAATTTTTGAACTTCTTTTTCAAACTTATACCAAACACTCAAGCTACTCTAATTTCATTTTTTGCTCATACTTTTACATTCTTAGTATTAGAAAATGATAAATATGTAGTTGGGCTTATTTGAAAGTAATACAAATGAAATAGCTGTAACGTTTTAAAGTGTTTCTTGAAACGACTTTTATAGTTCCTTGTAAACTCATAATAGTGATACTTAAGTGGTGTCAATGTTCTAAGCATCTAACCCATATCTATCTAATTGTCATACAATACTAGAAAAAATATTTGTATACCGTTAGAAATAAACGACAGTGTGTGTCCCCATTTTGCATATAAATTTATCATTGCGCCATTATGATAAAAAAATGTTATTTGACTACTAAGTTGCGCTAAGATATCTTTTGTTATTTTAATCAAGTATTATACGAATTTAGCGGTTAAAATATGCAAGCACTTTAACACTTAATACTTACCTAACGTTTTTAATTTTCACTTAATTAACTCTATTAATTAACAAACAGCTGAACATGTTTTCATAATTTTATTGCCTATTTAATTAACAAACACCTTATTAATATTGTGCGAAAATTTACAGTGCTATCTGTACAGGCCCGTCACGAAAATATTGCTTACATTTCTTTTCTCTGTTGAAGCATATAAAGAATGTAAGAATAAGAGACAGACAACGACGATTTAAAAACGAAAATAAGGAACGTATTTACACCCTGCTCTGGAAATGCTAAGGAATGTGAATTTTTTGTCAGAGAGTTGCACTGTGTGTCGGGAATAATGTCGGACATTTTGAGCATTTAATATAATTGTGTGTTATAGTAATAACAAATGTTTGTAAATAATAAGTAGGTCTATAATTATTTTCTGTATACGAGAAAAATCGTAAATCGCATTAAATTACACTGATACGGGTCACTAATAAATAATTGCCATGAGTTCCACTATGACATTTGCCATAACTGATTTTCCCTTAGAACGATGAACTTATCTGTCACTGAGGACTAAAATTTGATAGGTTGTCACTTGATAGTTACCGACTACAATATTTTTAAACAAAAAATTGTAATTTTTTTATAAAAACGATATTTTACAAACAATTGTACAAGGTGTTGCACTTGAATTTTACGAGACTTTTTAATTTTTTTGACATATTCGTAAGGCTCTATAGAACCTTGGCCAATTTTGCAAAGAATCGCTATTATTCAACATTTTGTCCAAAAGAAAAAAATAAAAAGATTTCTGTAGCTGCTGATATAACTAGAGAATTTCGGACAGTGTAAAAGTAGCGATTTTGACGAAGAATTTTGAAAATATAAATATTTCGGAAACTCTGACCTTTGGCATATGACTTTTAGGTATACATACAATACTTTTCATTTTTATCGTATAATCTATAAGAAACGTATGGCTACGTTTAAACAATTAAAGTTGGCATCGCGATAGAAAAAGTGGATCACCTTGTACTGGAAATATTTTGAAAACTGAAAATATTTTTAGTTTGTAGATTTTGAGGAATCTGTCAAACATTCGTCTATTCCACTTTTTTATCGAAATATTGGACCATGGAGACTACACAAGGGACACGAACTCCATGTAAACAAATATCTTACCAAATTAGAGGGCGTTGGTGACCCATATGTGCCAAAATAGTAGAGGAGTACAAGGAGCACTAGCGACCCTAGCGGTAAAAACTATAAGTAATTTCTACTATTACATTAAAAAATTTTGTCAATTTTCCCATATGAGTTCCTGCTCCTTGTCAAGTCTCCCTGTATTGGACTTTCGTATACAAAGCTGTATATTCTGGATCTGGATGTCCTAAAACGTCAGATTAGTAGTGCTCAAAATTAACAAAAAAAAATATATTTTATTTAAAACAACAAAATTAAACAAAATCTTAATTTTTCATGAGTAAACAACGAAAAGAAACAACATTTAAGTTGTTTTTAACCAAATTTTAACATGATAAGCTCAGAACTCAGAAAATATTATTTTGCTAATTCCCTTAAAAATAGATTTCCTGATTCCAGAGCAACATTTTCTTGATCATTCTGCATATATTCAGAATCTTTATCAGATTCTTCTAAAACCGGAAAATGGTCTTATGACTTTTTTTAAATGTGTTTTTTTATATTGGTTAACAGAGTAGAATCATTTTTTTCAATTCATTTGGATCATTTGTTGGAAGAGTCATCATATGGCAAGTGGTGCAAGCGCGTTATAGTTATGGGGTATTTATGTTAAAAAATAGGATTGAAAAAAGTTTTATGTTTAATTGTTATCTATTCCCTTTTGTATAAGACCCATGACGGACTGAAGGAACATACCGTAGAATATGTTTTCATCAAATTTTATTTATGTGTGACATACTAAAACATACTAAACAGAACTAGGCGTAGTCATGAAACTTATTGAAAAAAATTACAACATATCTCAATCTATCGTGTAACATTTTCATGTAAATTTCACTCATGAAAATTACATTATTTTCAGGAATACTTACATATTGGAAATATTTGTCGTATGTCCAAGGAGCTATTTAAACAATTTTGTACCGAACGTTACTTAAACACATGCACGCAATTACGACATGACAAAGGCAGCACAAAACAAAAAAACTAACAGGCGTTAATGGGTAGACAAACAATTCTCATTAAATATTTATAGGGAAAACAAACGAGCCATTTAAATCCATTGTCAGTGTAAATTACAAGTACCGTTCCATGTTTTCGGTTTACAGTAATATGCGATTGTTACTATTAAGCGCTTTTATATGTAAATTAGATCCAAGCCCACTGTAAAGATCAAAGATAAAAGGAAAAGATTATGTCCCCAGTGAAAATACCAATTACTTGCGCTTGTCTCATCCAGGTTTTTTATACTGTCCATCGGATTAAGCATGGTCTGCTGACAGAAATGGCTTATGATAAATAAAGTAGTCGTGTATTTAACATTAATCTTATATGAAGTGAATATATTTAAAAGGTTGTTTTATGTGGGTTGATTAAAAATGGAGATTGCTGTCGAATTTGTCATAAATATTGAGTACAGAATTTGAATGTTTGATTATGTTATGATGAATGATAGAATGTTTATTTGTGTACGCAAATTGCATAACACAAACTTTACTTGGTGATAGATTTTCTCAAATTAAAAAAAAAATGTTCGTATAGACAAGGTCCGGAAAATGGTTACATAGTTTCCGAGTTGCAGTATGTGAAAGTAGAATTTCCTATTTTCTTTTAAATATACAGGGTCATTCATATAATATTCTATTCTCCTTATTTTTCTTACCCTGTACAGTGTAAGTATATTCCGAATAGGGTTTGCAATCCCGCAGTCTTTTTTTTCCAGCTGGAAATTTGCGGTAAATTCGCCTTTACAGCGGGATCCCGCTGTAATTCCCGCGAGAGATTTAAAAATATATTTATATATGAAAATAATAATAATGCTATTATTGTGGAATGTTTATATTTAATCAAATGAAATATAAATAATTCTTGGTATTTAAAAATCAACAGATAAGCATTATATACATTAAAAACTATGTTTATTAACATAAATCAACGTATCAATAATATATTACTTTTGTTATTTTTACATAGATATTATGTCTCTAGTTACTTAACGTACTTGTTGCTGTTAAATTACTAAATTTATAAACATCTAGGTTAGGTTAGTAATTTAATCTTAGTAATAATTTCTAAAAAAATATTTGCTAATTAGTTTAGAGAATATTGCAAAGAGATATTAGGCATACTTTATTTGGCTGTCATTCATTTACTAATTAAAGTAATAACTTGATTTTTTCGGTAACGGCAAATGTTAGAAAACATTACAATTTCAATAAAAACAGCGTCGAAAATGTTGTTTTGTCTTAATAAATTTAAGATTTTGCTAGGTAAAAATGCCGTACATTTTCAACAGAAATTAATAGAAGAACCAGAACATGTACATCCTATACATGATATTTTGGATGTTTTTACAGGGTATTTTACAGTTTTTAATATATTGTGTTGCAAATAATATTTAATTGTTGTTTAATTTAAAACAACGCATGTAAAACACATACGAATTTAATTTGTTAAGAACATCGTATTTCAGGCCTCTGCTAGAGAAGAAAGCCGTATGTGGTCACATGCGGCGTTTATATTATGTACCTCTTAATGAAATACATGTACATAAGTCTGCTAAGTGACACAATATTAGAAATTTAAAATTTACAAATTTTTAAATTTAAAGAAACAAAAACGATATTTTTGATATTTATAGATGGGTAATGTATAATGGGATATAGATTTCGAAAATGTAATCATCTCAATTTGTGACAAAACTGCATTTACGGTCTTTTTCCGTAGTAGGGCCGTATAGTATAATTAAAGTAACATACAAGAAGATAAAACTATTAGTTACATATAAAATTTCACTTTTTTTCTCGAAAATAAATAAACGAATCAAGAAATTTGTTTGAATGATGCAAAGATCCGCCGATTTTAAACCTTTCCTTCGCTCGATTGATCGATGCTATCACAGGGGAACGGGATGCGCACGCAAACCAAACGGTGCGCTCGCCCGCGCCATGCGCGATGTCGCTAAACGGATGTATTCTATTCAAAAATTTCCCGCGCGGGAATTTCCGCGCAAATGCAGGAATTCCGCAGGTCTCATTGATATGCGGGAAATTGGTGGAATGCTGTAACGCGGAATGCGGGATTGCAAACCCTAAATCCGAACGTTTAAAGGCATTTAATAAATTTACACATGCATTTTATTTTCTATTATTTTAAAAAATAAAATGATAATCATGAATTAGTCATTCAGAGGCCCCATTTATCCTGTGACATTTTCCGTTTTTAAGACAACTTTGGACTTTTTTATACAAAAAATATTTTATTCATTGTTGAGTTGACTAATAAAAAATGTAATCAGATTGTTTTCCTCATATGAAGAATTAATAAAGTTTAAATCATTTGTACTTGAAATAGAGACATTTTAAATAAAATACCCTCGAAAATACCCAATCCAGTGTTTATGTAAAAATGATAAATTTTAAAGTTCTGATCTTAAAAAAAGCAAAAAAAATCGCAGCCTGAGGGACGGATGGGGGTAAACGTATCTTATAAAACATAAAAAATCAGGTCGCTTTGTAAACTTTCATTTGTTCATATTTAGGCATTTTGAATTGAAGTATTGTATACAAACAAAACAGAGTTTTGGAAATTAAACATTTCCGACTCATTTTGAAAAAGCTTTTTTTATTTTGAGTAGGTTTATCAGGATATGTAGTACTGTGTTCTTCATTATTTTAAGTTTATTTCGTCCAATTCGTTTTAATCATTTTTTACTTAATTTTTTTTAACTTTTAAAGTACTAACGTCTCTTTTTTAATTGAAAATAAATGGTCACTTAAATGTATAGTTACAGGCAAAAAGTAACCATGGAATGAGAAAAATTGTTTTTAGTAGATTTTGATAAATATCAACATCTTCATCTTTGAGTCTGGCGAAAATAAAAAAAAATGAAAATGATATGGCAGTCATGATGTCACCTCATTCAAAAAGATATTGTAAAGTGTTTTTCAGAAAAGTTGTTGAAGATGTTATAGTAAAATTTACACACAATTTTTATAACGGTTAGAGAAAAACCTACCAAGCTTTTTAACATGTCTATTTTTTAAAGAGCATATTCACTGTTCGATGTGTTTTTAGAGTTTCTAATTATCCGTACTGGTATTTATAAAATAATAAAAGTTTTTCTCATATTGTGCTTAGGTATATTTTGCCTGTCAGTGTATATTTTTTACAAAAATCGTACTTGCTGTTAATATAGAAAATAGTCGTAATTCTAAAACTATTTCTATTTTTTTATATTTTAGAAAAGATAAGATAAATACAATAATTAAATTATCAAAACAAAAGAAACAACATTGGCGCATTGAATTATTTATTGTATTGCAGATGGTATATTTTGCCTTTTTTTGAGCAATATTTTTGAGGTGAAATATACAAAGTTGTATAAGTTTATTTATTTAAAGTTATTTGTCTAGAAATTCCTTAATGCTGGTTATTAAAAACACTAAAACCATGTCGGCAAAATTTATATTTGAATAGTGTTTATAATATATAATATTTTATTATCCAAAGGCCGATTGTTGTTCAAACATAGGTGTATAAATAGCATATTATAAATTCCAGTGATTTGTCTGCTGTAGAAAATATACCAGCATTGTCTGACTGCAGTATTAAATTTAAATCAAAATATTTTCAAACCCTTGTTTATGTTATTGTTCGTGAAAACCTCTCAACCTTATTTTGTATTATTTTTCAACAAGTCCATTGTCAGATACGAAAATAATGTATAGGTTTTTGTAGATAGTGCCCATAAGGAGTAACCCAGGTAGTTTGTTGTCTCAGGTAGAAAACTTGTTCAATAAAATTCCCGTCTGGCTGTACAGGAACGCGTCTTCTGTCTCTCGTCTCGGTTTCTGCTTTCTTTTTTGGTGTGGCTGAAGACATAAAATGGCCACCTCGTGACAAGCGGGTATAGCTGGCCGGGGGCCGGTGTAATTTACAAGAAAATAAATAGAAGGTTTTTAGATAATAAATACTTGTCGTGCTTGTTTGTATTAATGCATATCCACACAATGGGAAATACTTTTGTTACCATTAACTATTACTCATACAGTGCATGAAAATACGTTCCCATTAAACGTATGCATGGCATTGTTTTTCTGAAAGCGCTGGTCGATTCAACATTATTCATTTTACTGTGAGAATATATAATCTTATTTTGTAACATTCACTTTAGAGGAACACTCGAATACAGATAAGCATATTGAATGAAGTATATGTACATATACAGGGTGTACCAGAAAAAAAATATCGGAAACCACACATACAGTTTTACAGTACAAACAGCTACAACACGATGTTTTAATTGTATTTTATTTTCATTGGGAAAAATTGTTTTTAAGTTAAACACGATACCTACTCTTCGACTGGGAATTAAATTTCTTTCCTTTATTTTTCACCTGCCTTAATATATTTTAATAAGAAATTACATTGAAATTGCACAGGACGATAGATACACTTACGAAGAAACACGCCTTCGTAACTACAAAACACAGTATGCACTGCAAGCTGCTACTGTGAACGCCACGCCGCCAATGTCTTTCTACCTAAGGTCTTCTTGGAATTCTATCTCGACAAATAGCCTACGGACTGTATCTCCAAATATATCGTCCCTATTCGTCACGTAGAGGTGTATGTGTATATCCATTTCTTGGATTATACGCCCATACGTGATAAGAGGGACGAATTATTTATGGCGACTTAATATATGTAAAATTTTCTGTATATAGGTAATTATATCATTCAACGGCGGAGATATCAAAAAACGCCCTAAGAACATCCAAATTTCGTCACCACAAGGTATTTTGGAAATTCAATAAGTTTATTCATTTGTAATTGCATTTCAAACAAAAAATTTATTTTTCATTTTATTCGAAAAACTAGTCGTTTTCGAGATATTTTTTTAATTAAAATTTCCTTGCCATACAGTTGAATAAATCGAAAATAAGACTGTTTCACAAATTCACATATTGCAAATATGATTCTAATACACTAAACCAAACAATTAAAGGGTCAAAAGAATTTCCGAAAATTTTCCGTGATTTTTGACAGACTGTATTTAAGTGAAAAATGGTCGTATCGAGAATTAAAAAAAAGCATTTTGAAGCTCTAAGATTCTAGTTTTTAGATCTTCCGGTCGAAAATATTTAGGAGCTACGGTTATCATGCAATTCTAAGAAATAGCGCGACAAAAAAATTTTGCAAATTTTTTTATTTTTTTCCGAGTTCACGGACTTGTAAAAATTTTTTTCAGCCAAGCCATTGCATGGACCAGATAGCTTGTTTATTCAGCTTTAATTTCCTTTTTTTAAAATTTCGATACGACCATTATTCATCGAAATATCGGACTTTTAATGGAAAGGGATCCTTTTGTCTTCAATCATCGATATCTCGGCGACAAATAAGAGAATTGAAGAGCAGTTTTCGAAAACTGTAATAAATGTCCTATAACATGCTGCCGCAACTTTTCGGAAATTTTTTGTTCTTCGTCTTTTACACGAATTTAAAAAAACAGGAAAAAAGGGTAATTTATGTTTTTTTAGAAAATTTACGGCTAAATTAGAAATATTCACGAAATGACTAATGTTAAGCATGACTTTTACAGTTCGATATACCCAGAAGAACCCTGTGAAGTTTCATCTCGATCTAGCGAAGCGTTTCTTTGTTTCAGTCACTTTTCAAAAAAATTAAAGGGTCACGTTTTTTGAGCTTAAAAACAGTTCATAATCATGATTAAAATGGAAATTTTTGTTTGAGGTTTTCTCACATTTTACCGTAAATAACCAAAAAATTTTCGATTTTTTTTTTTTATTGGAAAACCTTCCGGACATTGAAGAAAACAAAATCCAATTGTTTCCAGCACGATTCGGCTTTTCTGTCCTATGCTTCTGTTCATCAGATTTTAATTAAATTAAAATTAAAGTTGACTCAAACCAGATTTCGATTCCGATTCATACCGTTTTTTGAGACTGTAATTAATTTTTGTGCAGTCTGTAATCACTTAAAAAACAGTTTTCTTTTCAAAACTACCCTCATTCTTCTGAAAAAAAAAATTTTGAAAATTTTTCGAAAAAAATGTTTTTGTTCATCAATTTAAATGTTTGCGGTAAATAACCATGTATGAACCTCAAAAAAATTTTTTCACTGCCCGTTTCGAGTTAGAAGTGGGTGTGACTATTCAGATTATGAAACGTCTTCAATGTAACCATCCTTCTCTATCGCACGGATTTCTATGACTTACTTTATCCCCTCACGTAACGGCCGATGAACCATGGGGACTTTCCGAACCTGTATATAAATTAAGTGCATTTTAATTTTAATTTAGCTAGCTAGGTGGTCTAAGTCTCGTCGACATATTTAGAGAAATGTGTTTTTGTGATATTCTTCAAAAAATTTAACCTAGTCTCTCGAAAGCTAAGAATTGAAAAAGGATTTAACAATTTCATTTTTTCCAACCATTTCTGGGATACCTTATATGTTACATATTCGTTGTTTAAATGCAAATATTTGATTAACTTTAATTTAAACCTGTTTGTCTTATGATTTTATTCATTTGAATTTCTGTAGGTATAGATATACTTAACAGAATGCCAATACAAATATTTTTCATATTGCATAATCATTTTATCTACAAAGGCCATAGCCCGTTAATTATGTAACTCTTCTAGGTGTTTGATGTAATGAGTACATTCAACTATATATATTTAAATATAATGTTTCAACGTGTTGTAGATAGAAGAGAATAATAATAATTTGTGTACATTTAGTAGGATTGAAGTTGAAGTTATGAGATGATTAAAGAAGCAAAAACTGCTTTTATAGATTTCCAAAAATTTCTTAAAAATTGTACAATTAAGTGAGGACACTGAATTTTTTTTAGAGGTATTGAAGAAGTGAACAACATTGAAGGTATTTAATTAATTTTATTAAATTGCTGATAAAATGTTGAATGAAATAAAGTAGATTACTAATAAAAAAGTAAAAATTTTTGACAGATTGGACTCTTTTATTTTTATATATTCTTTGATGTAATAAGGGATCGGTAGAAGTCCTATTAATACATAGTATTTATAACTTAGAACGTTTATTCTTTGGGTTTTTGTCATCCAAAATGGGAGTGATAGTGTTCAACTAATGAAGGTGTAAAAAGTAGCACTCATGACGTAAGCTTTTATCTGAAGAACTAAGAGAGTTTGTATAAGGCAAACCACAGAAAAACGAGTAAAATCCAAAGAGGAATGTATTTCAATTTAATTATATTTTGGAGTATTAAATGACGACAATATTTGTCTGAATATTTTACTGTCAATTCTAAAAATAAACTAAACGTTCTGTCCTATAAAATAAGAAATATCCATTCTGGTCCTTATTTATAGACAGTTACAAAACATTATATCTTATTTGGGTATTTTCCCTTAATAAAGTTGATCCTTATATTTAGATATACAAGCATTTTATATGCGGTACTTGCAAGGGTCATTTTTTTTGTATATGTATAAATCTTTACCTTGACATTAATTTGTGTTGCTACGACGAAAATAGAAACCTCTCCTAGGTTTTCGTGTGGCTTTGTTTTATTTCTGTTGGGTTAATATCTACATTAGTCTCTCCCCATACCGCTTATAATTGGTTAATTATTATGTTGTAAAATTTGAACAGGTAGATGCATTAAAACCAGCTAATTGCGCCCTGAGGGGTTCAGAGATACAATGTGATAGGTAATTGCACAGGAAGATAAATGTTTTTCTTCTTTGCATGTACTCCATCTACCTCTATCAATTATCATTAACGAGAGGCATTGCATATGCTACTTTATGGAAATGTAGACGTAGAAACGCAATGCTGTTACATAACGATGTCCTTTATCCATGAATATGAGTTTGCGGATTGTAAGATTGTTTTTCTAATTACAAGTCTTTAGACAGCCCTGACATTTTACAGAAATACTATTTGGGTTTTTTATTTGATAGGTTGTTTATAATGTATTTTTTTATTTTTGTTATCTGTTTTAATAAATTTCGTATTTTGCTTTGGAAAAATTGTGTTTTATGAAAAAGAATCAGAAGCAATTTTTTTTTATCACTGTGAGCCAAAATGAAAATAGAGATTGGAGAAAGTACAATAGTAAACAAATTGTACTACTAATATTACTAATTTACTCATTAGTTGATGATGATATTTTTGACTAAATCATATTTTGCATATCAAGAAAAAATATAAGATCTGTACAGTATATTTAAGTGCATACTATGGAGTGGCATATAGTGCCATAAAGTGTATGTTCTTTATTAGGCGTTTGAGTTTGAACTATACTTATCCATTGAAATTTTTTATTTTGATACCAATTATTTCATAATGAAATGTAAGTACCTACATATCATTACATATACGTACAATGTACGTATATCAAATGGTAAACATTATCGATATACATATTAATATTAATGTTTGACAGGGAAAGATTAATTATTGTTTATAATGCTAATATAAACATATTTGTTATGTGGTAAAAATGAACACTTACATGATAAAAGTGACATTAGTTACCAACATTTCCACGTCTTAAATATTCTCAAATACGTTTATGTATGTTACACTAATACATACTAATCATAATAAATATTTATGTATAATCAGAATTTAGAGAAGATATGAGATTTACAGTTTACAAAATTTGGAGTTGTTTCGTTCCTACTTTGTTTGATTAAGTCATTTTCAAAATAACCATAAGCAGAAATCATCAGCATTAAAAATATATATTTGCGTAGATAAGTTAACATATTTACAAGACTTCTTGCCGTTTGGTTAGTTTTTTCATTGTTTCTATATTACTATCTTTAAGCCATTTATTTGCATGGCTTTATGCCGTAGTATCTTCGCCACAGACCCAGAAAGTCCATAGCGAAGTGGATGCTATACAGCGTTGCCAGATTTTTTTTCAGGCAAAGCGGGATTTTGAAACTTTTTGAATAAAAAAGCGGGATTTTTTCGTCCAAAAACGGAACATACTAAGGGTTTGTATAATTGATGCCTTAAAAAAAAGAGTCTCCGGATATCTGGGAAACAAATCGATGTCTAAAAAAAAGGGACGTAATCAGGAAATATCTATTTAATAACAGACCTGGAGAAAATAATTGATGTCTAAAGAAAAACAAAACAAATCGGGACGTCTGGCAACACTGGTGCTATAATAGATTTATGAACTAGGTCTCATTTTGGTAATAAAAAGTTGCTCTAAATTTATATTATTTACATATTTAAAATAAATTTCTTTGGTTGCAGTCTAGCCTGAAATTTGAAGTAATTCTTCGTCATTGTACTTTTTGTGAGATTTGATTTTTCTCTTTTATTCTAATTATAATTTCCATTTATTTGTTCTATTTCAGTTCTAATCTGGCTAGATTATTTTTGTTTTATACTTGTTTTTTTCATTCTCGGTTTTGTTTTGCTAATGCGTAACGTAATTATTTATTGTAATATAAATATAATTTGTTGCATTGAGATTTATCTGTTATTGTTCTTGCCCTTTGCATATTTTAATGAATTAAATAAATTAACAATAAAATTGTTTAAACTTTGAGGTATGTATATAAGAACTATTATCTAATGAAAATCCATCTATTGTTTTATAAATTCAGATACATATATAATTTATTTCGAATTTCACTAAATAAATTTGATAATGTTATTTATGTTAATACATAGTTAAGTAATAAGCAACTAATACTTGTTACTGAAATTTTAATAGTATTGTAATTTTATAAATTTCTGAAAGTAATCATGGCACCCTTACGCAGTATTTTATCCCTAAAAGAGGGGTGATCGTTTCAAAACTACAGGCACTAGTTAAGCTAATTTCTGCACATGGAGGGGTGAAACTTGAATAAGCGTAACTTTTTTATCATCCCCTTTTTGAATATCCAGAACAGAGTGGAACATGAGCTCCATTTTACTCCAAACATTCTATGAAATTTTTATGCCATTCTTTCAGTTACATAAGCACTGGCAAAATTGGTGGATACACACGATGTTTAATGCTTAATTTAACTACAATTTTATGAAAATTATTCATTTTGTATTTTGATAAAAGATACAAATACATAATTGTCTTAATACAATAAAAATTTATGTGAAAATATATGGTTAGATAATGATGACAATTAAAGTTGCAACAGGGATGCACATATAAGTCCGAAAATATGTAGTATAATCCTGAAATAAAAACATAAGTGTTCAAATGTGGTCATCAAACGAATTAAGAAAATACGATTTAAATTGGTTCTAATTTACTGCCAAGTTAATTCAAAATCTGAAAATTTATTATAAATTAAATTATAACCTCCAGACCCCATGAAGCTTTACTAAAATTTGTATTATTAAAACTCTTTATTGCACGCGCTTGTAAAATATGACAGGTATAAGTGTATCGAAGCCGGAAGTATTGTAAATTGAATTTCAAGCGTAACTGAATATAATACTATATGCTAGTTTAAAAAGGAATACTTGCAAATATTACGTGAAAGGTAAAAAAATATTACCTACCTAAAATATCTTTAATGCGAAGCCATACAAAGTACCGTTATAAGTTATTAACTATTAAATATAAGGCGTTAATAATAATATGACAGTACATATTTCAATCCAAAGGATACACGTGTGAGAAATTTTTTATAATTATCTGTCGATTTATGATTGTTTTTATGTACATATATAATACCTCTATGTTACTTAACTTGATTGGCATAAAACAGCAATTGCATAACTGAGAACCTTACAAATCTGTATTTAGTTAACATAAAAGAATTCAGTGTTTTGTCCAAGAATCATCTAGAGTTTTCAATAGTTTTGCGAATGTTTTGTTTTTTTTTCAATAGTCGTTTTAATTGATATCTTTAAAATTAAGTAAGTAAATATTACAATCAAGAAATTTATGCACATTCTGTCATAGAAAATATGCATTAGTGTATAAATTGTTATATAAAAATAAGTAAATTGTAAATTGATATTTAATTAATATTTCGATAGGTAACTCGCAGCATTTTTAAAAGTATACATATTTGTCCGGGATCATATTATTCGAGCCGCCTTGTAGACTGTAGGCCATTTCCTACAGAGAGCTTCAGCACTGAGTCGTTATACCCAGACAAGGCGTTTAGTCGTTCACTAAATATAGTTCTAAACGCAGGGTCACGGAGACAACGTAAACGTTTGCAACTGCTGTATATGTTTCTATATAAAAGATTGTGCTGTTAGTGTGATTGTTATTAGTGGTTCATATTTTATTTGGATACAGATTGTGATAGATCTTGTGATATTTATTGTTTTTTCTGTGATACTTATTATTGGGATTACCTCTCTTTGGATTATCAGTGAAACTAGCCTGTCTATATTAAATCGGTAGGTTTGTAAACACATTTCATTAGTTTGTAAGTAACAACAACGCAAACGTTATTTATATATATTCTCAATGTTTATAGTGTTTTGCTTTTGAAATATTATTTTATTATTTACACATGTCTAGTAGTAAGTATTATTTTGATATATTTAATATTATATAGTAATATTTATTTGTGTGTTTTCCGAGTTTCAGATTTTGAACTGATCTTAATAAATCTTTTAATTTTTCCAAGTATGGTCATTTCAGTCCATACATGTGACATATATTCTATTTTATGAGTTTCCAAAACGGTGTAGGTGTAGGTAAATCACTGATATAAGAAAGTATCTAAACATTATAATTGTTAATATAAGTATGACTATATTTATTCAGTACTAATGAAATGCTATTAGTCATGCCAAAGTTTCCTCAAACTTATTGTAAATCATCAATACATTTTACGAAATACTTAAAATTTGATGCTTAGGACCTTCTACCTGAAAATTATAATGGATATCTTTATGATCCTCTATAGTTTGCTATCTAATAACCGACTACACTTTAGGCATCTATATTAAAAATTTTAAGTGGACGAGACAATATAATTTACAATATGCATGTAAGTAAACAAGTTTATTAGACTATCTGGCACAACACAATTAATATAATCGTCATGTGGTATTTTGTAGATAAATAGATAATAGTTGTAATATAATTAGATGCAAATGAATGATAGAAATTTATAGATGTTATATTGTGAATTATACAGGGCGAGTCAGTTTTTTGTAGACAAACTTTAACAGGATATAGAATACATGTTTTTAAAAAGAAAAGTTCCTATAAACATATGCAGGCTTCGTTTCCGAGATACGGGGGTTGAATATAATTTTTTTTCTCGAATTTTCATTATAATTTATAAACGAATGCTTAGATTTTTTTCACGTTTGGGAGATAATGTCTATTAATTAAGTGGCATAAAACAAGCGATAAGAATGTTCAAAAACTTGCACAGTGGCGGAGTGGAGGAGGTGCTCAACCTCTTTCTTAAACAGAACTTCTACGCCAATGACTATTTTTTAAATAACATTATCTACATACAGTTTAACAAAAATAATGTCCCTTCTTCCTTTTCGAAATTCCTGTGCGTTTAAGAGTTATTTTGATTTTTAGAGTTTGATGTGGTACTAAATTAAATAATTTATTTATTATCAATTATCTGTTAAATATTTAATTCTATTAACGAAACCTACCTAAATATGGTTTTTTAAGGATTCTAAAAGCCGAAATCTCATATTCTTTATCTCTTTCCAATGTAGTCAAAATAAATATTTGTTATATCAAGCTATACTCAAATACAAGACTTTTATAAGTTGAAATCTGTTACATTACATACATACAATACATTATTGTGCAGTTGTCAAAAAGTTTTANACACATTTCATTAGTTTGTAAGTAACAACAACGCAAACGTTATTTATATATATTCTCAATGTTTATAGTGTTTTGCTTTTGAAATATTATTTTATTATTTACACATGTCTAGTAGTAAGTATTATTTTGATATATTTAATATTATATAGTAATATTTATTTGTGTGTTTTCCGAGTTTCAGATTTTGAACTGATCTTAATAAATCTTTTAATTTTTCCAAGTATGGTCATTTCAGTCCATACATGTGACATATATTCTATTTTATGAGTTTCCAAAACGGTGTAGGTGTAGGTAAATCACTGATATAAGAAAGTATCTAAACATTATAATTGTTAATATAAGTATGACTATATTTATTCAGTACTAATGAAATGCTATTAGTCATGCCAAAGTTTCCTCAAACTTATTGTAAATCATCAATACATTTTACGAAATACTTAAAATTTGATGCTTAGGACCTTCTACCTGAAAATTATAATGGATATCTTTATGATCCTCTATAGTTTGCTATCTAATAACCGACTACACTTTAGGCATCTATATTAAAAATTTTAAGTGGACGAGACAATATAATTTACAATATGCATGTAAGTAAACAAGTTTATTAGACTATCTGGCACAACACAATTAATATAATCGTCATGTGGTATTTTGTAGATAAATAGATAATAGTTGTAATATAATTAGATGCAAATGAATGATAGAAATTTATAGATGTTATATTGTCAATTATATAAGTACAAAAAAAATGTCCCGAATAAAATAGTGTTTAATTAGATCAGACAGAATTTTTTTTATTTAATTTTTTTAAGTCGTAACTAAATCAGTTATTTCTATGTAGAAAACTACCATTGGACTATGGTCTACTTTGTTGAACACCCTGTAGATTAAGGAATTTTAACAGTAATACCTTTTTGTGTAAAGCAAAATTTTATGTTTTAATATGTGAAAACGGAGTCTCAAAAAAATTGGCATAAAATGCACCTTCAAAAACTTGCCTGTATCAAATTTCAATGCAATACGTTGTTTTTTGGAAAAAAGTGTGGTTAAAATTTAATTTAAAATAAATATGTTTGACAGCAAAACAAAAGGTGAAGAGGAAAAAAAAACGTCTCATTTTTTGATATTCTGCCAACATCTTAATTTATGGTACATTATTTTGAAACACACTTTAAATAACAACATACTGTTTTAAGTCTTCTTAGTGGGCTATATGTATTAGGTAAAGAAAAAGCCTATGCTCATCTTCGACTACTCCAAAAAACCTCTGAAAGACCGATACCGAGACCGATACAAATAAGTTTACGTTTTTAACTCTGGCAGAGCTACGCCACATTTAGAAAGAACGCATTCGGATAGAAAGAATAAGACGTAGGCGCAATGATTGAGGGTTTGGGCGCTTCCCTTGCACATTTTTGGACGTAGATGTCTATACCAAATTTCTCTTCCGGACATCAAGATATTGGGACAATTTTTTTTTGTCTGGTTGCAAATGACTGCCGGAAAACTATACAAAAAATATAAAAATAAGCTTAATCTTCGTGTTTATGAGGATATTAAGTATATAATTTAAACATTTAAACTGTAAATCCCCTGAGATAATTTTACTCACAAGTTAAGAAATGTTTGACTCAATACATACATTAATTACATATATAGATAGGAAAATATAAATACGAAAATATTACTCTACAAAAATATTTTTTCAGAATGTGACACCAAGTTTATTTTTACTTTAAATTTTTCAATTTTTGTAGCTGTATATTTTTTATGTTTTCAATCCATTTATTTTATATTCTTGTTTCAGGTGAGTTTAGCGACCATCATCAGCGAGTAAATAGAAAATTGAAATATTAGGAACCTGTACGCTGAATCTGTGAGTGAAACACATTCTTAAACTTTTAGATATAAAATTTCTCTTTCAATTTTTAATTTAAACACATGGATCCATGTCAAGTTCTAAAGAAACATATATATAATTAAAACTTCTGTAAATAAAATTTACCGTTCAATTTTTAATTTAAACAAATGTGTTCGTTCATATCAAGTTATAGAAAAAAAGTATATCAAAGTAATGAGTTAAGTTAAATACCCAATGGAAATATATTTTTCAATCAAATTTGTATATATTCATTGTAAGAAGCAGTCTTTGAATGGAATTTTTTAATGGAATAATATTTTAAACGTAACTATTAATTCTGACCGAAGATGGAGTATGTATATCTCTTAATATCTGCAAACTTTACATCACTGTCCAGTTTTAACCAATTGCAAAGATAATGGGTCTATGCATACAAAATATGGAGATCATAAAAAAATATATATTAAGTTAACCTAGACTCCTCGCTGACGTAGTAATTGTTTATTTCATAACATTGGATATGCGACTCATGAACTTGTCTACTGCTCGTTGACCTCGACCTCTGTTTTAATTTTGTTTCATTCGACTTTGTTTAATTATGTATTAGATATAGATTTAATTTATTCCAGAGATCAACTATCATTCATAACTCATCCAATATTTCTCAGAATTATAATTTAATTTTAATTCATTTATGCTTGTTCTTCAAGATGTCTGCAAACTAAAATAATTTATAGCTTTTTTTTAAGTGCAGTTGTAATAAATCTAGTTTGGGTTATTCGTTTAATTTTATCTTAACTTGGGAAGTAAAAGAATGCATTAGGATCTTCCAAATGGCAATAAAACTGTTCATCGGAAGTACGTTATATTGCTTTTTAGTGAAATTAATTATCCAGAACGTTGAGAGTGGATTCAGTCGTAAAAGAAAATGAATTGCTCCGAAGAATAGAAAGTAAATACTAGCCATTACGAGTTTAATTTATTCAACGTCTCATTTAACATTATCATAGATTTTTTTATTCATAATATGCCTTCTGAAAATTAATTAGTTTATGCTTTTGTTGTACTTTGAAAGGTAATTCAAACAAATCTAAAAAAATCACTAAAATCCTCATCTGATGAAGTCATGTATATCTTTACAGCAACTAAGTATGAAAAAAAGCAACGTCGAAGACAAGCTACTTCATTAAAAAAAAAATAATTTTTTGTAAAATTTTTGTGTTTTATATACAGGCTGTTACAAATTCGCTTCTCACTATAGGGATCTCGGAAACGCTAAGAGGTACAAATTAGCTTAAATGGGGGCAAAGTTGCGTAATCAGGGGACCAACATTATGCCTCTAAAAAATCAAGGCTAATATGATTAGTTTTCGAAATATTCGAAAAAAACCGAAATTTTGTAAATCCGTTTTTGTTTAATTTCAGCTTTGTTCGAGGTGATATTGAAAAAAGAACAACACTTTCTGGCCACTTTTTGCCCTCTATCGAATGGCATAATCAATTTTTCTATGTAACGTTTTCTCTCTCCAGGACCATCATCAACTTCATTTTTTTAAATACGACCCTAGAAATTTTATTACATTTTTTGCAAGCCTTCATGACCCCCAATACTGTACTGCTTCAGCCCGAACCAGATTCAGACGATTTGTATCGTAAAATTCATCTTCAGTGTATTCGTTCCATTATCTAAATTTTTTATTTAGATTTCTTTATTTATTGAATTATCGTACATTGTAAGTGTCATTAGTCCCTGTGAAATCCTTCTAGTTATTTAAACTATTACCACCACGCGTTACAATAAACATTTATTATTATTAACTATTACCATCACTTGCTCATACATAACTCAATAAGGTGTCGCGTCAAAATCAAAAAATTATTACAATTTTAATTTTATTATGACAAATAATTGATTATTAAAAATGCATATGAACAACGCCAACTGAATATTATTCTTTAAAAAATTTCAGTAAATGTTCAAAAACATTTTCGTTTTGGCAAAGGTTGAAAATGAAGATCAGCGTAAAATTATCGGAATTTATTACATCTGTAACCGCAACTGTGAAAGAGCATGTTAGATGTATTTGTATGAATATCCTGAAAAAAATAGATCGGAATTTATTTGAATTTTGAGCACTCGAGAAGCCTAGAAATAACTATGGACACGGGAATAAAACTCTAATGTTTTATTTTAATGCGTGGTGGTAATAGTTTAAATAACTAGAAGGATTTCAAAGGGTCTAACGACATTATTTACAGTGTGCGATATTTCAATAAACAAAGAAATCTAAATAAAAAAATTAGATACATTTAGAACGTATACACTGAAGATGAATTTTTCGGCAAAACGTCTGAATCTAGTTCGGGCTGAGATAGTACAGTATTGGGGGTTATGAAGACTTGCAAAAAATGTAATAAAGTTTCCAGGGTCGTATTTAAAAAACTGAAGTTGATGATGGTCCTGGAGAGACGAACGTTACATATAAAAATTGATTATGCCATTCGATAATTCGAGGGCAAAAAGTGGCCAGAAAGTGTTCTTCTTTTTTCAATATCACCTCAAACAAGGCTGAAATGAAACAAAAACGGATTTCCAAAATTTCGGTTTTTTCAAATATTTCGAAAACTAATCATGTTAGCCTTGATTTTTTAGAGGCATAATGTTGGTCCCCTGATTACGCAATTTTGCCCCCATTTAAGCTACTTCGTACTTCTTACCGTTATTGTAGTGAAAAGCGAATTGGTAACAGCCGGTATAAAGGAGTTGATTTGAAAAAGCAATCCTTTAAAAAACATATTTCATCTGGTGGTTCATTAGGCGAATTTATCTTTGTCGAAGAGGTGATGTTAGAGACAAGATACAGTTTTTTTTGACAGTTTACATTATTTAAATATGTCAGATAATTATTAATTAATATGGAAGAGGTAAAAACATGTTTACTAAATATCGCGGGGCTATAATCCGCAGAGTAGTTGTTTCTACAATATTATTAATAGCATTTATATTTTTGGTACCTCCATTTTTTTAATAAGATAGATGAAACATTCAAGTAAGTATAATACTCTTGACAGAACTGATTTTTAATTTTGGTTGTCAGCGATCTTCCTTCTTGCCAATAGCAGAAGGAGTTACAAGCAGTTCAATTTGTCGAGGTTCTTAGTCACAGTGACTTCGTGTATCTTAGCCATTCTTTAATTAAATAAATCATGTTCATGTTTCATCATTCTGCACCAAACGTTCTCAGAGGTATTTTGAAAATTTATTTCTTTTTAAAATATCTGCACCTTTTTCCATAAATCGTTTCCTAAACAGATTTAGGGCTGGCGTTTTATAGACAAGAAACCACACTTTTAGTAAGACAATAATAGAACAAGAAAATCCATTTAAGCTATAAAAATGTTGATATTCAGGGAATTCTTTAAATTTTCACAGTGAAAGATCACGGAAAACATCGGAATGTATCTTTTCTGTTTTGTCGAGAATTTTGTAAAAAATACTCAATAATTATAATTAATTGCGTTAATATATTATTTAAAAAAATGTAGGTCACAAAAATATAAATAAGATGGATATAAAATATTATTCATTCTTGTGTCTAGCTAAAAGTCTGTCTTTATTCGATGTAGCTCCTTACGGATTAAAAAGGCATTAAAAGCTGGTTTAATGACCGCATATTACAGTACCTTTGTGGGTCATAACGATTTGAAAATATTTTTCTCAGCGTAAATGTATTATAATTATTTTAATCGCGTATTCGTATTGTACTCATTTTTCCCTATCCTTCCTTAAAATTAATGACGTTATGACTGATTCATCCTGTATATTCGGGATTGAGATGCCCTAAAATCTCAAATTAGTTGGGGTCGGACAAATTACAAAATCTTAACTTGCCGTGAGCAGATAACGAAAATAAATATTAAAAACAAACATTTGCAGTGTTTTGATACGTGTATATTTTCTGGTATAGTCTTTCCGATCTCAAGTGAAAAACCAAGAGGTTGACAGTATGTACCAGGGTCGGTCGCTGATGCAGCCATACCCATATACAGAACTGGTCGAACTATAGTAGGATCATATTTGATACAAAGTAAAGCAAAAAATTGTCGGTCTTTTCTCAAAGGAAAATCGTGTCATCATTTTTAGGACACGTAAGATAAACCAATTCAAATTGAAAATGAAATTGAATGTAAAATGTGAAATACCGCATCATACGCATTGTGTTCTGGTAGTAGCTGAAGTCGCCCAGGTGCATCGAGTGTACAAAGTGGTCGGTCATATGTCAAATACTAACCTGGCGAGCTTGGTCATAAATTAGAGACCGCCTCCAAAAAACAAGTAAACAATAGTGACGCGTACAGACGTAAAATGTAGTACATATGTGGAATTTAAAAAAACAAATTGGATTTACAATAAATTGTATTTGAAATAAATAGTATATGACACTAAAGGAATTTTTGTAGGAATAAAGGTGCTAGACGTGACCTGATCCCTTCATCCTTTCATAAAGAAATTATTCAATTTCTAAACCCTTTAAAAACGTACTGCACCGGATTCCTTGACAGGCAATGATTTATTACTTTGCATCGAATATGCTCCCACTATAAACGTGGAGGTGGTAGAAATGTATACACCCAGTTGAAGAATGCGCGCGGAGGCAAACGGTGTATAACACAGCTGCACAAGGCGACTGGGAAAGAAATCTCAGTTGTTGACAAGTGGTCGACAAATTCTTTTTGGACACCTTTTGAAACGGAACAAAACAAAATTTACCATCAATATAATAAAATTGTTTGAGGACATAAATAATTAAAAATATGTTGTTGGCCAAAAGAACATAATAGAAATTTTCTACACAATATATAAATTATTATAATTTTTTACCTCTCGCAGAAAACTGTTTTAGGGACGCCTATGAAACTCATTAAATATTATTGCTAGGCGTTTTTATACATGTTTAACTGACTTCGGAAATACTATACCATATCAGCATGTTCTGGTCCATTTTTATTCGGGACAATATCGGTTTTTTTAGACCTTTGCTAGTGAACAGCAAGATGAAAATTAAAAAACCGTAATCAGTTTGAAATTGGAATATACTATACAACGTGTCCCAAAATTATGGAAACAGCACAATAACTTTCGAAAAATGCATTTTGAGGAAAAATGATTCAGACAAAAGATTTACGATTTTTCCCTGGCTATTCAATGGTGACCCTAGATTTGACCTTGACCTTCAAGGTTATTTCAAGGTCAAGTTAATTTTTTCAAATGGGATGCCCTACTTTTGACCCCGGAAATGAAAAGAGCGGAAAATTTTACGTTCGGATATGTCCTTGACCATTTTCCAAGATGGCGGACGCGATTCCAAAAAATTAACCGATTTACGCCAAAATTGATATAGTGCGGTTTTTGAAGGTGAAGGTCACGGTCAAATCAAGGGTCACCGTCAGATAGCCAGGGAAAAATCCTACAACGTTAGTTATGGTCATTTTCTTTGCAACCCGTTTTCAAGACAGCGCGCCACACCATGCGTGACCTTGATTTGACCTTTAATGACCATCAGAGGTCAAATTCGGAAAATGGTCAAGGACATATCTGAACGTAAATTTTTCCGCTCTTTTCATTTCCGGGGTCAAAAGTAGGGTATCTCATTTGAAAAAATTAACTTGACCTTGAAATAACCTTGAAGGTCAAGGTCAAATCTAGGGTCACCATTGAATAGCCAGGGGAAAATCGTAAATCTTTTGTCTGAATCATTTTTCCTCAAAATGCATTTTTCGAAAGTTATTGTGCTGTTTCCATACTTTTGGGACACCCTGTATATTCAGATTTATACATTAATTGTTTTACAGCAGTGCAACTTTTCGATAAACAAGTCGGTTAGTAATTTGGATTCTCATTCTTAATGACCAAGATAAATTATGACAATGATAACACAATCGAAGACAAGTACTAGCACAGACTAATAATGGCTATCTGTTTGCTGAAGGAATATATATGTTTTTCTATCGATAAAAAATGTCTTGTTATTACATGCATGCCTCGTATTAATATAGAGATAGATTTATCTTTGAAGACAACTGTGAAAAGTGTATAATTCGGGCGACAACCGTCGTCTGTCGACAATTTCATACTGTCGTGTACATCACTCGCAATCAGACGGAAGCCTGTGGCCTGCGGCTCACAATAACCATGGCGGATGACCGGGCACATTTCATTAGATTAAAAAATGAAAAGGCGCAGACAAAGGGACGAATAACAAGGCAATTGTGGGCCAGCCTATTTCAGCGTGGATACGGATCGCTTCCTCCGCGCCATGTTCGGGCCATTTATCATGACAGCTGCCCACAGATAAGGAGGGAACCGCACAAATTACACGTCCTGATATTTACGGCGACATTCGCTTTTGACCGAAAGTATTTCTGAATGAAGTGTGGCAGTTTGTTAGGGAGCGTGTAAATTATGTTCGTCAAGACGGTCCAATAATTTTGTACATTTTTTTCGAGCGTGTTTCGAAACTGAATGTGGAAACTCTGTCTCGGATTACTGATATTACCAGAAATATTACGTAAATTGGCTAATATGTTGTTGAATGAAAGAAATCATCGAGCGCGCATTTTCAACTACTGTCTGGTCGATTCTCCTTTAGGTCCATCTCGACTTTTGAAGAACAATGTTACGACAAAGTAGGCGAACTGAAAGTTTTAAAAATTGGGATAGGTCTTCTCGTTTTAATAATGAAGATTTGTTTCAACGAAGCCGTGAAAATCTGCTTCCGAGTCATTAAATATTTCAGTTATATTACTTAAGCTTAACAGTTTTAAAACTGAACATTTAAAAATAGCCTACACACAACTTATCCATATCCATAAAAATTTGGGAATATATAGATGTTTCATGAAAACTGGAGTGAATATCGTAAAAAACCTTATTGAAGTTGTAGTATTTTCAACCTTTACATCGCTGGGCTACTGTAGTCTTTAGCGTAGTTGCAGTCAGGCGATTCCGAATACTGATATCCGATTTTGGTATTAATGTTTTTGCGATAGTGTTTACATTAGTTTTTCATGTGTCAAAAATGGCTTACGTGTATATCAACTTGGAGTTGATGGATATCGTTTTAATTTATGGTGAAATAAGACAACATTTGTGTTAGTTCGTAGAAACTGGGGAAGACGGGCCCAAATGTATTCCACGTCTGTGGACAAGATTTTGAACAGTTGTTGTAACATCAGGTGTGTCAAAAATTTCATTCGTTTTTTTTCCGTTCATTTTTTATACGCCGACTGCATACCGACCAGTTTCCAGTGCCGTGTAGAAGTGTATTTCTGAATCATTTTCGAACTGCCCTTTTTGATTTTTTTTACAAAATTGTATTTGTAAGAGTAGGTACATTCAAAAAAATTTTTAATCGTGGTACATACCTATATTTATTCGATCGTTATGCCGAACAGAATTTTTCTGTATCTCTGTGTATATAAAAATTTGTTTGCCATCATCGTGATTTAATGAGTTTTTCTTCGCGACTATTGGATTGAATATACTGTCGTGTATTCGTATACTTCTATTTTAGATAAGACCGTCATTTATAACGAAATTCTCGTAACCAGACCAACAGGCGTTGCTGGTTCTGCAGAAGGGTATACGGAGTAGTCGGACGCCTCTTTCATAGCACCATCGACTACAGATACTTGGGAAAGAGTGTCTCCCGTGTTTCTCTATTTCTGATTTTCCCGAGAGCTTTACTCTATGCTTTGGCTTATCAGCCCAATAACACTAGGTATATCCTCAGGATGGCACTGATTTTGTAGAAAAGCTTTAGAGGAGCGGTTTTCTACTCAGTGCTTTAATACTTAGGATTTATGAATACTTTTGTCTAGTTTTTCACTATTTCTGTCTTTGAGCTCTTTTAGCACTGCATTTTAGGCTTGACTTTATTCTTTGGGACAGTCACCGCAGGCACATAACGTCCTGAACAGATTGAACGCTAGATGACTGGTCTAGGTCTCGAGCTATGCGCTCGCAACAAATTTTCAACAATGTTCTGAATTTCAAAAATGCTTGTTTTTAAGTTTTTGCAATGTGTCGATACTTCACAAGTAGAGGGGTACTATAAAATACAACTGAACTGCGTAATACCAGAATTGACGTTCTATCACGCGTTGAGATGGCTCCGCTAATTCTCGGAGATTGCCGTTCAGTTTAGATCCTGACATTTGGCCTCTTCGGATTTGGGCGATTCGTGGCTGTTGACTTTCCCATCCTGGAAACTGATTGTTATTCTAAAATATGAGATATCTCGGTGCCGTCGATCAGCTAGAATTTCGTAACATTCCTGGCGTTATCATGGAAAAATTCGATGTAGGGGTGAAATTTTGGGTATACCTCAGCAGGGGTCGTCGGCAGTCGTTCTACCAGTTAAATAGCATCGGCTGTCCTGATGTCTGCTGTGGCTGAGTTTTCCGCTCGGAGGGGCTCTGCAGATTCGAAAGTTGAGTGAATTTTGAAATGACTTTGTAGTTCTACTTTCGTTGGTTGAATTGGAATTTCTCCATTCCCAGTTTACCATCTTGCGTAGAGTTTTATTTATTAAATGTATTACTTTGCTACAGTGTTATTTTAACATACTACTAGTTCTGATCACAAACAAGAAGTGTTTTTATATGTTTTCTCCGTTCTGTCAAAAACCTGCTACTGGATTACATTAAAATAAAAATGGTAATTAAAAATTAAATAATCAGCCCTTATTCAAATACCCGTGACTGTGTTTTAAATTATTTAATGACCGTAGATATAATAAGTATAAAATTTAATTAATTCCACTTGTTTGTAATTCCTACTAGACTACTAATTTGTATGTAAAAGTTAATTACTTTTACCCTCGCTTTTGCCTTACCTGTCGAAATGGAATTATGTTGATAAATAAACATTATTCATAATTAATTCAAATGTTATCTGTAATACATCTACCGACACGGAGTTTCCAGATTAATTTATTACATTCCTTTAAATAGAATTTGCGTGTCCCCATATTTGGCATTGTTTAACTGAGCGTGACTAAACCTAACCTTCAGGCAAGTAATTGATGCGTTGCGTTGCGCTTTTTGTAGGTTTCTGCGGATTCGAAAGATAATATTTTGCAATTAATATTTAGTAAATATTTCTTAGTTGACAAATAAACAACTGGTAAATAAATATGAATTAAAAATTAGTTTTTTCAATAAGGTATGTAAATATTACCGTGACGATGCCAGACTTGAAAGAAAACGTTTAGCGGGTACGTGAGTAATTTTTGTGATGTCGAATTCGTTAATTTAATATACCGGGTGTCCAAAAAGTCTAGAAACACCTCATTCTTGTAGCAACTTTTGACGAGGAATTCAATGATAACCTTGGATTTGACTTTGACGATGACCTTGAAGGTTATTTCAAAGTCACTACCATTTCTTTAAATGGAAACCCCCTCTTTCGACGTCGGCAATGGAAAGAGCGGGAAATTTTACGTCCAAAACCTCTAAGGTCATAAATCAGGGTTGACCTTGAAGGTCATTCAAAGGTTATTTAAATTTGAAAGTTGGATATCTCCGAAGGACGCAGTTGATGAAAATAGTACACAGCTCACTTTAGTTATTTTGTTTAATTGCAATTACTGGTGACCTCAAACTCGACCTTATTGGTGCCATTTCAAGGTCATTTTTTAAATTTAATTGCAATTAAACAAAATAACTAAAGTGAGCTTTGCACTATTTGCCTCAAGTGTGTCCTTCGGAAATATCCAGTTCTCAAATTTAAATAACCTTTGAATGACCTTCAAGGTCAACCCTAATTTATGCCTTACGAGTTTTTGGACGTAAAATTTCCCGCTCTTTCGATTGCCGACGTCGAAAAAGGGACATTCTATTTAAAAATTAGAGGTGACCTTGAAATGACCTTGAAGGTCATCGTCAAGGTCGAATCCAAGGTCACCATTGAATTCTTCGTCAAAAGTTACTACAAGAATGATCTTAACATTTATCAAAAATAATTTTCCTGGGAAATTATTCAGGTGTTTCCAGACTTTTTAGACACGGTATAATTGTTTTGTAGTACAATTCATATTTTAATGAACCAAATGTTAAATTCATTCAATTTCATTTGAGGTGTGACCTAGTGTTTCCCAAGTTCAAAGCAAATTCCCGCACATATTATTAATTGCCTTCGAGATAATTACCAGTGAAGAATATTAACGAAAGCGCACCAATTCGGTGGTGTTTTTGATACATACATTAAGCGAACGAATTTGTTTCCTAACTGTAATCAAGCTTTAATAGAATTCCTAAATTATTAAAATAAGTATCGTGTAATATGTTCATGTATTATAATAGTATTTAACTGGACAAAGATCAATAATAAATTAAAAAATATACATTTTAATTCATATCCAACATTTCGGTGTTGTTTTTCATCATCTTCAGGACTCAAGATTTGATGTCTCTTTTATCAAAACTGCAATAGAAAAGAGAGGTCATTTTCACACACATCACATTTGTTTAAAACTATACTAGTAGATATTATTATTATTATGTGGTTTTTGTACATGGACAAGTATTTCGTTTTCAAATATCAGCATAAAATTGTCAAAGTGATAATGTTACGGAAATAGAATTTCTATCGGCTTTTGTTGGTATATAATTATTGATAAAATATATCAGCACTTTATGTTTGTATTATCATATCGAACCAAATGCATTTCCAACTTATCTCCATAAAAAAGTAATACTTGTAGATGATGTCTATATGTCTTTTTATATAACGTACTTAACAAAAATTTTATTTATTATTATTTAAACTTTGTCACATCGTTAGAACTTGGATATTTGGATACAGAACTTAAGTTTTTATGTATTTTTTACTATTACAGATGTACTTACCTAGCATATATTTAGCCTTATAACTAGCCCTTGTTCTCGGACTAAGCTGTGTGGAGGCGGATCCGGTGCCAGAACCCATAGGGTACGCCCAAACAGAGCCTAGCGCCAGAACAACAGGGGCAGGTTAAAAATTCTTAGCTAAGTAAGCTAGGAAAGAGCTTAGTAATTCTGTAATTGTAGGCGAGCAGGCAACGGTATAACAACCCGAAAAACCATTGTACTTTAAATATCAGCACGGGCCACGAATGCTTTAAAACCACACAATTTCAAGAAATTGCAGACAGTAGAAATAGTTCTAATTTAAGACTTTATTTTCGTTATTTAAACAATAATTTACCCAATACAATATAGTTGTTAATACGATATTTATGAACATCAATCAGTCTCGCATAAGTTGAGTCTAACAGGTTTATGATTTGCAGGTATCATGATAATTTTTTTGTTTTAAAAGTTTATAGTCTTAATCTGACTAATAAATTTGATTAATTATTGTAACCTGTAAAATGATCCATTAACACAACAATTTGTAATACCTAATATCTTCACCAATTTCTTAAAAACTTTATTGAGTAATTGACCGTCAAATGCAAACTTCGTTTTAAGGGTTAGTTGTTATTTACTCTTTTAGGTGAAAAGAACTTTTAAATGATAATTGGGGATTGTTATTGCAAAACATTAAATTCGTTTACAAAAAATTTACAGGGAACCACAGACCAGGAAACAGTATAATGTATTTGATTAGATACTGTAAAATTCACGTGTGGATAAATTAAGGATACAAAAAATAAAGATTATTAAATCACATCAAAATTTTTGACCCAATAGTCCACTAACTTCGAGGATTAACCAAAATTTGTTGTATTTTGAATATACGTCTATAAACTAAATGGGATTTGCTCCATAAAAATCTTACCATTTGTTGCATTTTGTGACGAAATGAAATTTTGAGGGCTTTAGAAAACAATGATTGTTACATATTGTATGCAAGATAACAATAACACATAAAACACGCTTAATGTGTGTGTGAGCATACCATTAAAGTAACACTTAATCGTTGATAGGATTGTGGCTGGTGGCCATTTCTGTGCTCTATAAGCAGTATTGGCTTGGATCTCACACACAAAGATTTTGTATCATGATTAGGGATACGTAATTTGCGCAAAAAAAACAATGAAATTTCGCAAAAACAAAAATTCAAAATCCAAAATTTCGCATTTATTCGCAAAAACTAGAAACAAATCTTCAAGTCAGCAACAAAATAATAAAAATGTAAAATAAAAGAAATCCTCACTTAAAAGAAATATTGGCGCTACATTTTTAAAATTTAATTTAAATATAATATATGTATCAGATACTCTACTGTTAATTTAAAGCCAACATTGCTGTCGTTTCTACATTTTCTTCCAACAGCCTAAGTAGTCCTGTCCGTGATGACAATGTTGTAGGTGCTACGCATCAACACTATTTACAGGACACCATATACTGAATTGCCGTTTTTACAAAATTTGGAAGAAATACCAAATGCGCATCACTTCGCGTTTATTTCCATATTTCGCATTTATTCGCACTTATATCGTAAATACCAAAATTACGTATCCCTAATCATGATTTATCAAGCCCCAATAAAAAAAAAGAAACGTCGATGTTCAGAAAAGGAAGGCATTTGGTTATAAATCATACTAACCACTAACCGCTATTAACATTTTTGTTGTTACTACCCAGTTTATTGAATTTGTCAGAATTAAAAATAAATTAAAATTTTAGTATCGAAACGTTAGGTAGGTCATAATACAAATAATTAAAAAAACAAAAAAATTAATGAAATTCTGGGAAAACCTTAATTTGGACATTCTTTTAAGATTAAGTAAAGTCAAAAACATAAATTTTGTTACAAAATTATCACTGTGGATATAGATATACAGGGTGTATCACGAAGAGGGCCCAGTAGGATTATCTCAAAAAGTAGTCAAAATTGAAAACTGAAAATTTGTATATGTACAGGGGTTTATCAAAAAGATCTATTCGGTGACAATTGTGTCAACTTTCTCGCACTTTCGGTTATACCGTCATCATCAAGTCTGTTATTTCAAATGGAACACTGTATATTTTTAATTCCACGGTAAAACCTAGACTAATTTCATATAAGGTACTATAGGCCAAAATGTGACAGTTTTTAGGTTATTATAAATTTTCGAAAAAAATTGAGGGTGCAAGTGATTTTTGAAACCAGAATAACTCCGACATTTAGCTTTATTTATTAATGAAATTTGGCATGGATAATTTAAAAGCAATGGAATTCAACAGTTTATGTCAAAATTGCAAAAATTCATACAGAGTGTTTAAGAACGAATGACCAATAGTGTGACGTTAAAGTTGAATTTACTCAAATATTTCAAATGGTACACCCTGTATATTATTACATTAATGGATGCACAATTAAATTTACTTTAAAATGATACTATAATTTCCTATACCTAAAGTTAACAGTTTTTGTGTAAATTGGAAATTATTGACTTCAACACAGAAAAATGTACGGTGGATTTGATACACTAAAGGATTGAATAATAAACGGTGTCTGATTAATGAACTGTAATTTTTATTATCGTTATCAAAGACAATAATTCAGTATATTAAATTTAAAAGAACGATGCTTTAAATAAACCCACCGATTCCTAGAGTTTTCTGTGTTGAAATCAATAATTTCCAATTTACATAAGAACTGTTAACTTTGTTAATATAAAGGGTACATTTGAAATTTTTGAGTAAATTCAACTTCACAAAATTGGCAACACGTTGTTAAACATGAATGAATTTGACATAAACTGGTTGAATTCCATTGCTTTTAAATTATCCACGCTAACTTGAAAACTGTCACATTTTGGCCCATAGTATCTTACCTATATGGAAATAGTCTAGAATTTGCTACCCGCTTGTGGTTGTGGGTTTTCAGATTTCAATTCTGACTACTTTTTGAGATAATCCTACTGGGCCCTCTTCGTGATACACCCTGTATAACAACATTACACATTAAACGTTAAATATTTTACTAGCTACTTGTTTTAACTAAACTCGTAAGGTAGACACAAATTTTAAATTTGGTTTTTGTACTTGTGTACAAAAAATATAATTTATTTATGTTAAGACAGATTTAGTAAATTCGAGTAGGTAAGTATTATACACAAAATATCCTTAAAATGGACTGCTAAAATAAAAAACTACTTTGCAATTTTATAATTAATTATATTTTCGTACCGCATAACCATAAAATGGTATTGCACAAATGAACTTTACAATTTATTTGAAAAATCTCAATCGATAAAAAATACAGTAAAAATGAAGTGCAAATAAATTGCCGTCTATTTTTACTACAATTCTTTTTTCAGTGTAGTTAGCAGTTAGCTTGTATATCAGAAATACCTATCTTCTTGCAAAGGTAATGGTGCCGGTAACACTTTGCAGCAAACGATTCTCCGAAGACGATTCTTTCTTTGTTCAACCCGTTTCATTTGTGCACAACAAATTAACAATTATCGGAATCCGGGCCGCCGAGCATTAATTTTAAACGGGGAACGAGTTAATTGAGGAAGAACATCGCAATAATCACTCGCCTTAAATCAATTGAGAGTACTTCAGCGAACAATGAGTATTAATCACTCCCGTAATTAATTGCGCTTTCATAAGCATCAATAAGACTCTCGCAGAGCTTCGGCGTGCTAACGCAAGAAGCAATTATGTTTATGTAAGGAAAGGTGAGATAAAAACGAGGCGCGCAAGCCAGAGAGAGACGGAGCCGAAAGCAGCAGTGAAATGAGTGGAAATACTTTGTGCAGACATCTCAAGGTTTCTTTCGGATGGCAGGTATGCCGTTTGCACTTCTACATGGCTCAGATACTCAGAACCGAGATATGCTCTGAAGCTACTGTGTTTTAATGTAATTTTAAATATGTCTCTCGCTTATTCCCTTGATTGAAATATTAAATGCAAACGGTAATGCTATTTCTATTAAGATAAGATGTGTACACTTTATGTTCCTGTTATAAGTTGATTATGTTGCGTACTATAAATTTGTCACATGCAGTATGTAAGCCAACGAGAGAGATAATAAATACTACCGATTTATTTTATTTGTCGAGATATGGGATGGTAAATAATTGTATAGAATGAGTGTACAACTACAGCTGTTGGTTTGCACCATTTACTAAATCGGATAAAAATCATCTGAATGCATAAAAGAGACTTATGACTCCTATTAAGATTGTCTCGTTGCTGATTAGAACGTCGAGAATCTACGGAAAACTGTCAGGTTATTATAAGCAACCATTTTAGTGAAGATTTTAAAGTACAACACAAAAAGTTTGAATACAAATTTGAATGCCACTATTGTCTAAAGTTCTAAATTTAAAAATAGTATCCCTGAATGGTGTAAAATCTTTAACAAAAATAGTTTACGTCAAAATAGTAAAACAAAAACATGTTGTCAATCAATATTGGATAAATCAGTATTAGTTTTGGGAGAAATAGTTTACGTTATTTAGTCTGCTACAAAATCAATCCACTTACTGTACAAGTAACTGAATGTAAAATATTCATCCAATTTGTAGTACTGGAAATAAATCTTTATTTCTCCAAGAAAACGAAGTTAAACAAATAGGACCGTCGGGTATTCGGAGGAATGAATCCGTTTCTGTTCTTGTGTTATCCTCTTGCGAATATATACGTATATCTTGTACTGTTCAATACTATCAATAAATCGTGGTTACTTTAAGGGATTTTCTTGGCTTCCATTTTTATTCTCTTCTAAAAATTAACATAAACGGATATTTATACTAAAGATTGATTACTTGCAAACGAATGCAATTAACAAAGAGAATTCTGTGTATATTGAATGGATGCAGTCCAACACCGACCTCATTGGTGCTTCGCATCGATGTGAAGATGCAGCAACTATTAACATACTGCAATTAAAGAGAGATCAATCATGCAATTTACGGGATTGCTAACTGGTCATTGTAATCTGAGGAAACAGCTACACAAAATGGGCTTATTGAGAATCTATATGTTGACAATGTAAGGACGAGGAGAATGAAACAGCCTCTCGTAACAATCTTTAAAGACTAAAGGCTTGGTTTTTAAGGCAGCAATGGATTTCGGAATCTAATACCTTGAATGTTGGAAGCGTTCTGTAACAGAAAACGCTTGGAGATATAAACCTCCTGGGAAGGAACTACCACGATGATTTTTACAACGAAAACTTAGTGGCTTATACAGGTTCGGAAAGTCCCCATGGTACATCGGCAGTTACGTGAGAGCGATAAAGTAAGTCATAGAAATCCGTGCGATAGACAAGGATGGTTACATTGAAGACGTTTCATAATCTGAATAGTCACTCTCACTTTTAACCCGAAACGGGCGGTGACTATTCAGATTATGAAACGTCTTCACTATAGCCATCCTTGTCTATTGCACGGATTTCGTTACTTTACTTTGTCGCTCTCATGTAAAGGCAGATGGACCATGTGAATTTTCCAACCCTGTACAATAGTAGTATGTAATACCTATTATTTCCTTATAACAATTCATATCTTTCTTTAGATTTATTTGGTAAGTTCCATTATTTCTGGTTATAGGTGTACATTCAATATCTATTTCTTCATCACTATTTGGCATTTTTTCTTGCAAAATGTTGCTTAGTTCATTTTAAAATAAAATAGTACCTATTATTTAGTTAAACTCCGAAAAATCTCCAAAAAATCTCTACAACTGACGGAAAAATAAAAAAAATACTTACTTGATACCACACACACTAGTGATGTAAATGGTAAAATGACAAATTGTTACTTACATAAATTACTGTAAAATTACCGTAATATTACGCACTGCGAGATAACGGATGTAATTTATGTAATTTTTGTAACTTACGGAAATTACGTAATTTACTGTAATTAATGTTAATTTACACTTAATTTTAAATATCGCGCCAATTTCACTTTTGACATTTAAGGTTTTATAACCTTTCTTTTATTTTAGCGATATTAGCATTCATTCTGAAGAGTATGGTGATAGTGAGGATGAGGACCAGGATTATACAAGCTCTAATAGCTGTTTTACATTGACAATTTATTCATGAATAAATTAACGAAATTCTTCATGAATTAAATCACGAACTTATTGGTAAACAGTGTGGTTTTACACTGCTACAGATTTTGTCAAGTTTTTTGACGCATAAATCAATTCTACCAACAAATCAGAAGTAAATATACTTCAAAAATGTCACCTTTCCACTCATAATTGTAGTGACACAACAGCGGTACCGTTTTGACACATATCATATAAACATTAGTTTTTGTAAGTAACAAATCAGTAAAAACAATGCAAAACTAGTACGACGCCACACAATTATTTACATATTCCAATAACAGAACCTCATTACTGATCTGAGGCAGGAAATCTGTTGGGTTGGTACTTCTGAACTTCACGAAGAAATTGACGAAAATTAGAGCATGTTCTAATTCGTCAAGAACTTGATGAATAAATTCATGAAGTTATTTGACAGTAGACAAGAAATTCGACAAGTGTAATGCACCAAGCATTACACTTGTCCAATTTCTTGATGAAGCGACGAATTAATTCATCAATAAATTGTCAATGTAGTCAACAGCTATAAGAATAAGGTATTAACTGAAAGAAATGAAGAATTTGAGACAAAATGTAATGAAAAAAGGCCCGTTATTGTTATACAAAATATTTCACTTGAAAAGGTTTGTTTTTCGTTGTTGCATTTTTAGTTCATAATTTTGACTAAAATTTAGTTGACCATGCAAAGACTGAACAGACAGAAATAGATAGAACGTGGAAAAGGAAACAGAAATAAACTACGAAGAATTAAAAACTGCTAATTGTAATACATTCTACCAAAAAAGGCCTATGTCCCAGAAAAACAAATGCTTAAAGAAACGAGCTGTTAAATAGAAACCTAAATATTTGTATTTAGATTTGATTTATTTTATTTTTACTGCTGCACTTATATGAATGTTAATTTGAATTGCAGGACTAGTTTTATGGAAGCTGAGTACTAAACAAGCTGAGTACATTTTAAAATGTCGTAAAATTTAAATGTCATAAATTACATAAATTACAAGCTAATTTGTAAATTACATGAAATGTTACCAGAAAATTACATTTTCATAAATTACAAGTAATTTAACATCACTACCACACACTAATACCTATGTTAACCATACACACAACAGCTTTATGTTCCGAAACCCTTGTAGATTATTCCAAACGAGGTGTGAAATTGTTTCATATAATTTGTTGGAGTAAAATTTTTTTGCAACATATTTTATAATTTAGGAATGTGTAGTTTATTAAATAGTGTTAGAATTATGGAAATGCACTGGAATGATTGAACTCAAAAATAATCATGATTTAAAAAGCAGGAATCGTTGTTGGAAGAACATGTTCAAAAGAAAATGGTTTATATTTAAATGCAGTCATCTGTTGCAAAAGAGAATGTCTCAATAATTTAAGTAACTGAAATGTGATTCCTTGTTAGTATTCGCTACATTAATTATTATAATTTCATCCCCTTCGTTAGATACATTTACCTCTCTACGTAGATGGCTGACGTGACCTCATCGAAAAAATTGCATGCCCTGCAACATTGGAAGGTGGAAGAGCAACAGTGTAACCAAGTGCAGGAAATAGAGCGGAAAATCCCCTTGTGCAAATTTATGTCGCAACTTGCGGCGTAATATTTCACAGGGTAAATCTCGCGAATGTCATAAAACCCCTAATAGTTCATCTGCCGCTGAAAGAAACTTATTCTCCTCGCCCGACCCGTTCCGCAAAGAACTCGCTGGGGTTATTTGTCTGCTTGGAATTCTTGCCAGCGTTCTAGTGTCTCTCTCCATCGTCTCTCTCTGCATATCTCCGTCCTCCTCATGCTCGAAATCCTCGTCTAGCAAGTTGATGCGGCGAGGGAAGTACTACCCGTCCTGAAAATGTGGATTTGTGAGCGAGTCCGCGTTCTTTGTGTGTGAAAAATCAATGTGCTGTAGCTCCGAGTCGGGTTGGGGCTCTGTCGTGATTTCGGCGTTCTGGTGCTTAATAACGCCTGTCGAGGGAGTTATGTTAATTACATATTTCGGCCGCGTTATCTGGAGATAAATTGATTTTTTTTTGTCGACGCGGATTTGTGTGTCCGTGTTTCGGGTGTATGAATAGGTCGGATAAAAAGAAAAGCGTTGATTGATGCGGACACCGAAATGCATTCAGGTCGCGCTGCGCCGACGGGGGATGAATAGATGGGGCGAAATATGTTATCCCTCAAATTGTCAACTCCATCAAGAATTGAATGTTCGCATTGGACGTCTGCTTTGTGCCGTATAATTCATACATTGAAACCGAGACAATGGAATGCTGCAATATGATTACACTCATTGTTATGAGTTTTAGGATCATCTATTACCTGTCTTTGCTTCAAATATTTACCATAACTGTTACCTATGTAAAATATTTTAGTAAAAATTTAAACCAGTACTTATCTACTACCAATTTTTTTGCCTTTGTTCGGTAGTTAAATAAAACTCGTCTACTACACATTTTTCAATAAAAAAATTATACCTAACTACGCTATCTCTTCTAAGGAGTTCTTCATGTAATAACTACATATATTAAATATTGAATGCAATGTTCATCACATCATCTATAAACTTTTTTGAAGAGGAATGTGGATTTTTGCAAATTGTTAATATTAAATGTAGGACTTCGTCTAACTCAAACAAACTTTAACGAACAGAGAAAGTAACTGTAGAGTGACTTACAAGTTATTTTCTTGTTAATACCGTAGAAGCATGACGTGGATGAAGTCCTGTCATTAAAAGATAATATAAACAATTTATAACCAAAATTTCTTTGGGAAATCCCGAATTTGAGGAAAAGGATGCTCTTGACGTGGGCATACATCAATGCGCGGTATCTAGAGAACTACTAAAAATTGAATAGCAGGTAATAAAACTAGAGAAATTCTCGCCAGGCCAGAGTTTAATGGAATACTTTTTCTCGCTTTTTCCGTAACAGAAAGGCTTAGCCTGACATAACATAACTAATCACTTTAATTTTTTTTAAATAATAACCAAGAAAAGGAACTTGAGATGTACAGGATAGTCGAGCAACCCTGGGCAAATATATCTAGCTGTCTCTAGACGTATGTAAATCTACAGGCAGACTGAGGCAAAGTAGTATTTGCTGTTCCGGAAAGAAAATGCTACAAAGTAAATACTTCTTCATGAAGCACTAGTATTAAATTTTATGCATATAACCCAATATTATTACCAACAGTGCTTGTTTTCTCTTTGTATTCGGTATACAATGGCATCTGTCCAATTAGAGTTTTTTTTTCAATGAGCAAAGCAATTATTAGTCGGAGTTGAGGAATATTGTTTCATGTTTAATCATAGCTTTGGTCATAGTACAAAATAGAATAAACATCATAAATATAAATCAAACTCCATCTCAACACATAAAATAATTTTATGATAGACATTAAAGTTTTGTTGGAAAGTTATTTTATTTCAATTACTCAGTTATTTGAGGCGGTACATTAACAAATTAATAATTTTTTTCCTCTATGCACTTTTAAAATATTTTTGTGTCAGATAACAAATTGTGAGTAAAGAGTATCCTTAAAATTAATATTGTTATGGTCTTAGTCCTATTATAGTAAATTAATCTTATAATAGTTCATTCGTTATGCATGATGAATAAGACGTGTCAGTTACAGTAGATACGAATTCGTATAGTTGTTACGATCTCAATTGGAACCGCACAAAAACATTTTACTCTAAAATAATAAATTCTACGGAATCCATAGACGTCCAGAAAAATTTTGCCCTGTCTCGTCTAGATATACTATATTCCGAGCTATATTACCATATGATTGTCAAGTTTTTAATGTTTGAAATCGCATTGTAATAAAGCATGTCGTAAAATATCTAAATATTTATAATTATATTCAGGATAATCGCTTAATTTATCTCGAATCATGTTTAAAGTAGGAACTTTATTTTCTTTATACACGTTATAAATTGTGCGCCGCATTACATCTGGTTAAAATCGTCAATTTTATTTTAATTTTGTGTTTTTCCGATTCCTCTTTGTACCGTAATCAACCCTTCTTTAATTACGCGATAAATTGGCCTTTTTTGGATATCTTAGTTATTTCGTGAATCCGTTTCCTAATTTTTTTATTACATTGTTCACTATTTTCAATTTTCAAACATTCATATATGTATATTTAATATAATACGTTGACATTTTACATATAAATTTTGTTTTTAAACTCTGAGTTTGTTTCGATACTTTCGACAAAAACCGGTTCCACTATTTGGGGATTTTCTCGAGTTATTTCGTTATCCTCCGCTTAAAAGAGTCTCCAGAGAGCCACGCTAAATTACTAGATAATGTCATATAACATTTATTTTATTAACTATTACCCTTTACTGATTACGATATGAACAAATAATAATATCAACTAATAAATAATAATACGTATTATACCAACAACATACCCCGCCAAGCAATGCTCTGCACTGCACTGGCAAAGCGGCAAAGCTATGTGAACCCGTGTATCATACAAGAAAATGATTTACGACCTAATGGACCAATACAGGTTTGCTTTCATGACCAGCGCGCCGCCGTCAATTCTACATCAGGGGGACTAGTTTACCAATACCGGACTCGCCGAATTGCTATTCGAGTATAAATTACGAGACACACCATGGCCAAAGCATAAGAAGAAATTTCAGGAGAAGTGCATACGGTCCTGTGCTTTAAGATTTACAGGTTCCAATTGACATCGTAACAACTATACTAACATCTATTCGTATAATTTATATGAATTCCTAAATAACTATTTATGGTTTACATATCTTTTTTTCGTTTGCCTAATGCTCGTATTTCGTATTTATGCATAACCTAAAACAAATTTCTTGTTTGCCACAAATATCTTGATTTTTGATCAGAAATTTGCAGGAATTCATAGGAACAGCACAAGCAGTGTAAACACAAACATGTAAATACACGTATTGGTTTTTTATCTGATATTTCGTTCGAATTCGTATAGGTAATTTGGATTTGTATTCGTATCAGTGTAACCGAAGTTGAAGATTCGAAATTAAGAACAGAAAAATTTTAATGTATTTCTAATAAACGAAATTATATAATTTAATCTTGCTTAGTGACTTTCTAAGAGAAATATATTTTACAGTTCTATCTTTAAATTGCTTTGGAGCGGCAGCATATTAAATTCATTGTGCTCTTGCGACTCTTGCCTACTAAATATTTGCAAGGAAACTGCAGTTCCACGAGAACGGCTTATTAAATTTGATTTAACATCGTGTTTGAGTCATAAACCATGTTGAGGAATCTACCATCTCGGCTTCCCTACTATAAATTATTAGATAAAATCAAAGTAGGGGTGGTCCAAACTCCGTGGGATGTTAGACGGTTGTTTACTACTGTCCTCTATAGCGCTTGAATTATGTGTTTCCTCTCAAGAGTCGTTATCGTCCGACATAGTAAGTGACTTAACATTTAAAAGGTGCCGGGGCAGATGGGACGCCATTAAGAAAATTGGTACCGGAAGTTTATGGTCTCATTCGAAATTGTCCATTTTGTGATTGCCTTTTCGTCTTCCTTTTAGAGAGGCGTTCTAAAATGTAAGGTTTTCTTAACCTTTTTCAAAATCATATACACATTAATTTAGAATAACATTACAGTAGTAGATATATGTAAATTTACAGTATGTATTTACCATTCCATTGGTTATTGAAAATAATAATGAGGCAAGATAACGTCAGTGAAGTTTTTGTAAAAGCCACTTTAATTTTGACCAAACAGCACAGTATAACGATTTTTGTTGGTTGTAACTTAAGTATGTAGTCAATTTTAAGGTAAGAAGTAGTACAATTTCTTATGCCGAACTGTTCATACTGATTACCCATACCTTTCACACTGCATGCTTGAAAATATATTAAAGCATACTACGTCATTTTATGACGTGTATCTCGAAAATTGAGTTTTTGAAGATCTTTCTTTCAAAATTTATTTGAAATTTCATTCATTCATTTTATCTGTTGCAACTTGTTTCATATTTTATTACATAAAATTGTCAACTGTTAAAATTTTGTAATCAAATTCAAATTAATTCGTTTTCATTATTTGTCAGATAAATTTAGTTTTTCTTTCCCATTTAATATTAAGCTCAAAAGAATCCTACAATACCTTCGTTTTTGCAGAAAGTTTAATAGGGTCAAATTAGCAAGTCAAATTTAATTTGCTTATACAGCAGAGCGGAAAAAATAGGAAATTTGAGAATTTATAATGGATTTAAGTTTCACTGACGTGCTTATACGATATCGCCTTTCTGCTTCAGAGGCAGCGTTTTTTCTTATTAAAAATTGGATTCTCCATTCTAATTTAGACCATATTTTAGACGTACCTGAAATGCCGTGTAAAATGCTGCAGCTTACTCTGTCCTGCAGTTTATGACATTGAAAGAATTTCATTAATTTGGTTTTAAGTGCTCAGTTTTTATTTGATGATTTAACTTTAATATATGAATAATAACAGATTAAAAATTTTTATTTACGACTTATCATTAGGGTTTTTTCCATAATATACAATACACAGCCTTCATAAATGATTGCAAGCCATATATGACCAGTAATTTTGTTTGGAACAGTAATTTTATTTCCTGCATGATGGCAATTAAATTTCGGTAAAATTAAAACAATAAGATCAAGATTACATTAAAACACAACATTCCATCGGCTGTGATTGGTGTAATTTTTCACGTGATTCTGTTCAACCAATCAGTATCGTATTATCTCGAGCGTAGCCGTAACGGTTTGTCACTGTTCATTGTAAACGAATCATTAATATTGATGATGCTAAGATTTAGGGAATTTTCAATACCAGTAGGTACCAGTCGTGCAATGTTGGGTTGCCTAAAGCTCGGCGGTCATGTGGCTTGTAAACATTTACGAAGGCTCTGTATATAAAAATGAGATATTTATATTTTAAAATCTCCACAAATTATTTGCACATTATGTTTCTACACATTGATATAATTCCTATGTTAGGTATAAAATGAATATTAGGCATAAAATGTTAAGGAGGTTTATCGGGTACGGAGGTACGTCTAACGAGAGTTGCTGTACATTCGCTAGTGACTAAAGTAGGAAGCCTTTAGATTTGGCAACGTTGCACTTGGCTGGCTTTGTTTGGAGAATAAGCTTGAAATATACACCATATGTCACACCTGCGAATTTCAAATAATACGCTACGTCGAGAACCGCGGCGTTGCCGCTATCACGCATATGAACGTTAAAATAATTAACAACAGCAGTTTGAAGGAGAATTATTATAAATTATGTATCTTGCAACTACTTAATCGATTTCTACCAGCTGTCATACGGTTCCTTAGATATCGGTTTCCTATTTATACAAGTCGCTGTAAAAACTGTTTGTCAATTGCTGCGCATTCTAAGTGGAAAGACCAAAAAAATCTGCATTCTCATAAGACTTTTTACTAAATCGTGAAAAATTATTTTATTAATATCTCGTGTCTTAGGTATCCAAACTAGTCATAATTTTTTTTGAGGATTTTCTTCATTTTCATTTTTTTATGAATATTTGTTCGTCAATTCCAAATCAGATAAACCTCCTTAAGTGCACTTTAAAAATAATATACTTTTAGTATTATGTCAAATAATAAAAATTGTATTAGTAGAATTATATACCGGTGTGAAAACAGCAGCCAAAATTGGCAGCTCAATTCTACGGAAACAGCCGAGTCCACATAGGCGTCGTAGTTAGCAAAGTGGGGGCATGGGAATTGTCCGTGGTGCGAGCGTCCGCAGGAACATTGAATGCGAGTCGCAATTTTAAACTTTGAAAGTCTCTATAACGTCAGAAAGAATTTTTATGGCATAACACCGCATTTAACATAAACGTAAGAAAGTATAGCGCTAAGACACCCTATCTTTAAAAATTATTATGATGCCANTTTATTGATTTTTCTTGTGCTTTATAAACCAATGCTATTTGACTTGTACTTTATTATTCTGTATTAGCTACATGTCAATGGCATCATAATAATTTTTAAAGATAGGGTGTCTTAGCGCTATACTTTCTTACGTTTATGTTAAATGCGGTGTTATGCCATAAAAATTCTTTCTGACGTTATAGAGACTTTCAAAGTTTAAAATTGCGACTCGCATTCAATGTTCCTGCGGACGCTCGCACCACGGACAATTCCCATGCCCCCACTTTGCTAACTACGACGCCTATGTGGACTCGGCTGTTTCCGTAGAATTGAGCTGCCAATTTTGGCTGCTGTTTTCACACCGGTGAATTATATAGTAGATCAAATTGGGTTTAGTTTAGTTAAAAGTTGTATAATAAATATTTAGGGATATAACATAATATAATTATGTTGTGTTTGCATAATTAAATAATCTATTGTTTATTTTATGTATGTGTATAATTGTATACTTCGCATCTGATACTTATTTGTACATATTGAATAAGAAAAATAAAATTGCTTATCCGAAGTTATTATATAAATAAATTAAATTACCGTGCAATCGAAATTACTTTGTAAATATAATTGAATTTTAAGTATTTAATTAATTAATTAATTAATTAATTAATTAATTAATTAAAAATAATAGATAGCATAGCATATTACACTTTGTCCAAGTTTCGTCTTTTTTGTTACAACGTCTTCAGAATTCTATGACTAAAACATTTTTCATTTTCATATGCATTACAAATTAAAGTAATCATTTTAAATATATATTTTCTTTAAATGGGCCATAAAATCGATCTAGTTGTGTTGTGATTAAATAGAGAAAACTATCAAATTGACCGCGTCAATAATACAGTAAACATTAATTGCATTATAAAAGCGTATACATACATATGTATATAGCCCTAAAATGTTAAAAATGATTAACTTTATATTGTATTTTATATCAAAATGTTTTAACCACAGATTCCTGAGGATGTTGTAATAAAAATGACGAAACATCTGTAAGGTATAATAGTAAAAAAAAAGAAAAGTATAACAATTGGAGGTCATCAACTAAATATTTAAAATACCTATATGTATGTATAACATTTTGTTTGTCTCGTTTCTTTGGAGTTCCTTAAAATAATATTAAAGAGGGAGAATGACACCTATGACTTCTAATGTTTTGCGAGTATTTGCCATCCATATATGTATGGATTACCATAAAAGGATATAGTGAGTGCGTCAAAAAACTTGACTTGTATTTCTTATTCTTGTATGGAATCATTATTTAACCTGCATTAAAAAAAATATAAAAGTAAAAGGAATATGGCGTTCTGCTGTGTCCTGTTAGATTATTCCTTAATTGCTATTAATAGAAAGTTCAACTAAAATCTCATACCACTGTCCTTTTATTTTGCAACAGAGAGACAGAGAGGAGTATTTAAATAGGAAGTTTTCTGTAATAACATGTCTGTAGTATAGTACGTCACAAGTTGATAACAATGGCGTACGATTTGAATAAATATATAAAAAAATTATATATGGAGTTATTAGCGTAATTGTTTGTACGGTTTGTATTAACTTCCATTGTAGAATAGTACTTAGTTACAAAAAAATACATATTTTTTTTTAGTCAAACAATTGGCAGTACCAATACCGACTAATAATAGTGTTGGGTATAAGGATTTGTTTAAGTCTAAATTAACTTACACAAAGTCTAACTTACACAAAGATAAGAATTAATCCTACTTTAGTTCAACTGTCTCATTTAATTTAGTTAATGCTTTTTAATGTTTGATTGTGTAAAACTTCTTTTAAGGTAGTGGTTAAGAATAATAGCTTTGGAATCGTTTCGTGATTTATTCAAGAGAATGCCATTTTGAGATGTAAATTATCTTTGTTATTTCAGAGTTTTCGTATTCTCTGTTCTCTGTTGTCATTAGTTTAGTGATCAATGGTAGATGCTTATCGCCGCCGACTGAGGGTTTTGTATTATCTAAATCTCGATTCTGTCTGTCGCCGTTTTTGGTCGTGGAAGGAGACGGGCCTTCAGGACGGTGATTGATGGCTGGTTGCTTGACAGGGAACATCTGGAAACTAGTCTCAAGCGATCCGAAAATGGTAGCGGATTATCATCATAAACTTGGGGACCCTGATTTGCGGCCCCATTGTTTTGTTTTTACTGGATTCGGTTGCGGTCGGATCAAGAATTGAAGAGGTCTGATGTCGAAAATTTGATGTGGTAATGACTTGCGGTTAATCGGATAGGTACACAATTAACTAATGTTGACTAACTTTTGACGTGCAGAGGAGCGAATATGCAAAGCTTTGAAGTAATATAGGAGTTTTTCCCTGTTTTTTCTTATCTCTTGGTGGATTCATTAGCAATATTGTATGGATTGTAATTAATTCTTCCGTATTTTAATGTATATTGACAAAGGATCAATCATTGCCTATAAGTATAATAATATATTTGCACGATTAAGTGTAAGAAATATTTAATGAATTTGTGCATAGGAAAATATCACATATTAGCAACTGATATTTTAATTTTTTTGTTCATTATATAAATAATTAGTTTCCAGTACTTATATTCATAAATGCACAGTAGTGTAAATCTGTGATCAGATATTTTGAATAATTCTGTTAAATATAGAATTTAACTAAATTAAACTTAACTTGACCAAAAAATATGCAAACAGTTGATTGCGATCAAAATGCTTGGTATCCTTTAGTGGTAGATCTAGGTCACAAAGAATGGTGCCAATTTTGGGCCCAATACGCCCATCTTAGAAAAGTGTACTGTTCTATGTTTTATGGTATGGTGACTACAAATATGACCTCCGTTTTGCTGTAAATTGAACCGTTTCAGAAATAGAGAGGAAAAACGGAACGTGCGCATAATAAGGGAAGAGCGACTCTCGCAGGAGGAAATATATTTTCTTTATATTTTTATCGATGTAGACGAGGCAGGTTTAGAAGTCATTCACTGCTACTGTTGTCAATGTAAAAACGGACTTAGAATGGTAGAACGTTGTGCCCACGTCTTGACAGTTATTTGGTATTTAGGACATGGGCAATACCAAGAAACAATAAGACTGCCCGCCGAAGATTTATCGCTAATGCCAGTTTTGCAAGAGTATTTTGATAAAGATAACTAATAAAAAATACGAGATATCCATTAGAGCGCTATTAAATGATATTACTTAAACGTCTTAACCTTTAGAACGCCTTAAGTGGTAATCATTTTTGAAATTTTTTGACTAGAGCCAAACTGAGGTCAGTTTCGGTTTTGGGGATCAAAATACATGAAAGTACCATGGTTTAGTCTGTTGCGCATGACCTCTTTCATTTGTGGATAAGTGTAATTTTTGAACTTCAGCAGCTTTGAATACCAATATCTTAGAAATCGCTCAATTTTGGGAATTATGGCTATTGACTTTTTTTGCAAGACCAAGTACATACTACAACTTCGTACACTTCTCAAACTCGGACTTTGGGGGCCTAAAGTCCCATAAGACTTTGGCACCCTTCTTTGTGATGTAGAATCTCGCAACTTAAATTTAGGCAAATATTTTAATTATATCCTGTATATTACTATTATTGAAAGTCTATTATTTTTATTATGCACTTGATATTTTGGTGTTTGACAACAGTTTCATCCATATTTGATATTCCAAATGTGTTTGAAACGGTCAAATTAAATTTAGAAAGCGTCATATCATTTTCATCATACTAAGATTAATTTCGTCAGGGATGAATTTGAAAACATCGATTGTATTTTATAGCTTAATTTTTATTTTGAGCAATTATTATTAGTTGTCAGGTATTATATAAAGCCATCCTGAAATACTAAGACTGAGATACAATTTAAATTTTTTGAATGAAAATTTTTGAAATAGATTGACGCTTTGTGAAATACCTACATTCATATGTCTGATCTGAAATTATGAAATTCATCCAGAAAGTACAGAAGAGAGAATGTATGGTTAAGATCGTTCAAGACATCAGCAAAAAACACGTGTCGACTAAGATTTATGACTGAATAGCTATTGCATTAAGTAATTGTTATCGTAGTTTTACATAACATTACTTGGCACTGGTAATGTAATAAGTAGTTTTTTTAGAATTCTGTCAATTTTACCATGTTTCAACAAATACAAGTAATGTAAATGTAGATAGGAAAATCCCAGTTTCATTGTAGTGCTTAGAATTGACAATAAAAAAAATCGAAGTTGATATTATAATGTTATATTTAAATAGTAATTACATAAAATTTTGTATTAATTTTTGCGATGTTATACAGGGTATCATAATAAATTGCCGACAAAATTTTATAGGTTAAGTTTATAAGGTTATATGAATCAAGTCGGCAAACGTTACAAGTCTCCTAGTAGACTGATTTGTAGCTGGTCGATTAGATCACCAGAATTGAAACCGTATTGTTACAGTTTTAATTATAACCAAACATTAAATCATACTGACAATACTTTAAGTAACATTTAAACAATAATAGGTACTAGAGGCAGTTAAAAAAAGAACAACTTAAAAAGATAAGTGTTAAGAATTTGAATGGAATATTACAACAATCTGTATAATTATAAATTAATAATAATAAATCATTATCATAACAATCATTGGTGGTGGACAACTTTAACATTTTTATCAGATCAGAGTGATTTTACTTTTGAAACTATAGAATCGAGAAAATATTTTCACTAGAACATTGTCAGAAATGATTTGACAAGATTATTTCACTTCAACTATCTGTCATATATACCTACTTTGAATTTCAAAATTCTATTACGATAAAACCAATAGTTTTATAAGCTGCGCCATCCATGTATCGTTTTATCAATAAAACTTCAGTCGACTCGAGTTTTATTAGTGTAATAATGACCCGATTGATTAAAAATTAACTAAAACATTTGACTGTCTATAACGAAATGAGTCAAATAGTCGTTAATAGAAATGCTACAAGTGTGTTCATTAAAATCTATAAATCTATTACATTTATATTAAAGTGTTACTAAAACAGCTTTTTTAAGTTTCCATTACTTCCTAAAATTGTGCGTTGTAATTAGCACAGTCATAAAGCAAAAATGGTTAATGATGGTTTGCCTGGCTTTGTCCTAGATTCCTTTGATGTTTTTCAAAAGGAATTTTCTCATTCACTTTGACTCTTTATGATGGGAATAATGAATGTAACAATGTGGGTATAAATCAACAATGAAATCCGTAACGTTTTAATAATTCTGCTGGTTTGCCATGTAATGTTTTTATCTGGTCCGAATGTTTACATTGTGTTTAGCTCACAATCAGTTATGTTGGTTATTTTTTTATATTTGTAGATACAAAATTTGAAACCTGTTTAACAAATTCATATCGTAAGTAAAAATAATGGAACTCTAAAACGTATTTCGAAATTTCAACTATTTCCGAGATACAGTATATAAAATAGGCAGATCTAGGCTAATTCACCTATATCCGAAATCGCTTAGTTTGGCAGCTAGATGGCCTCAAAGTTAGTGAAAATTTTTTGAATTTTGTAAATAACTCGTATATCTATTAATCGATTAATCGATTTTCTTTATTAATTAATACAATATTAGCTCACGTTGCATCAATATGGGTATAACATCTTCAAAGGTATGATAAATGTGATACTTTTTTCCACCCTCAACAGCCTACATCTCAGAAACAACTAACTTTTCCCTAATGATTACAAGAAATTGTAGATTTTTTCACATTTTTAAACAATATTTTATGAAGGTTTGATATACATAATTTGTACTGTCGCGATTTTAAGAACAGTTATGTGAATTTATATGACAATGTTGTGAGTGTGCATTTATATTTTAAATATTTATACATAGTTTTAAATTTATTTAAAAGTATTATCTTTATAAATTACTGATTTGAACCAAAACGGTACCAAACTGCACAAAAAATAAGAGGTCCTAATTTTTTTCAAAAAATCAAAATTAAATGTACATATCAAAAATGTTAAGAGTCATACTAATATATCAAAAGTTAGTCTCACTTAAACCAGTGGTGTAGATAGAAGGGGTTGACATTGATGGTGTTGATATCAATTTTTGTTAAGGTTAATTGGCGTTCTGTTCATGCGTTGTTGTTGTTGTCTTGTATAATCTTATGCCATTACAATTTTGTACATTCCTGAAATAGATTGTCATTTAATAGTCTTAAAATTTATGTTGAATTTTATGTCATAAATGTCTTGAAAATGCTCTAAATATTTCAGCAAGCAAATTTACGACGAAATTAATATTCTCGCATATGAAATTTAGTTCGATTGATTTTTGGGACAAAACTGTATTGAAAGATTAATTTATTTATTTTACAAAGAATAAGATTAAATTATTTGCAGTCTATAATTAGAATTAATTACTGAATGATTATTTGCGGTCACTGAGTCATCACAAAATTTTATCAAGTAGTTAAGAAGGTATGTTTACTAAATAATATTTACTCTACCTTAAAGATTAAGATATCTAAATCCATTATTAAAGTTGAAATAGGTATTTACTGTCTTGGTTTATCGTTAATAGGTAGGTATTTCAATTTATCGAATTTTGTTTATAAGACAGATTTATTCAACTTGATTGTCTAACTTTTCTAAAACTTCCAAAGGTAACCGAAACACAACCAGTAATTTATCACTGCCAACGATCCTACAATTATAGACATATGTATTTTAGTTTAATCGTAATGGAGTTGTTTGGATGGTTTAATTATTTTTTGTTGATCTTATTTTATGGAAATTTGCCAGCATTACATTAAAATACGGGGAAAATGAGGTAGATGCCGTGAAAGAAGTTAGCAACCTCTGGTAGATGGTCAAAAAGTAATAAAAGTTTTGAAAAAGATATGGTCGTTTAATTTTAAAAGTTATGTTTGATGCCATGTATCTCAAAAATGAAAAGACAGTAGAACTATGGTACATAAGGAAAAATATTATTTTTTAAATTGTCAGTCCTGAATTTATAGTACTATTTTTCAAAATATCCTGTATATTATTATTATCAAGATGTTTATTTATTTCTAATTATGAAATTACCTCGGAAATTACAATTTCCACTAAAAATAAGTTATGGGTACAGTAAATTCTTTAATAAAAATGGAAGAGGTTAATTTCATATAAACTTTGAAATACAAGTACTTAAATAAAGAAAATACAGGGTGTCCCCAGTTCGGGTTGCCTATACCTGAAATGGATACAAAATTTCAATTGTCAAAAAAAAATCATTCTTCATAAAAAATTTTGCTTGTCCAGAAGCCCTTGGCAAGATAGTCATTTGTTGAATTTAATGTACAGGGTGTTCAAAAATTTGGAAAAGGTAGAAACAGTGAAGAGTAAAGTACCTTAAATCTTAACGCTTCACGAAAAAGTAATGGGAAAAAGTTGCTTGGAATTAAATTCTATGTTTAAATATACACCTTTTTAAGTTTTTTACATCACCAGTTAAATCAATTTTCGAATTAGTTTTCTCAGATTTTGGCGGGTAACTTTAACATCTGGATATTTTTCATGAAACAATTCAATTGCTTGGCTGTAAGAAATGTTAGCGATACCGTAACATTTAACAAGATAAATGCGATGCTGTAAAGTAAGCATTATTTGAATAAAATTAAATATCAACACCTAATGTCGCAACTAATGTCAAACAATTATTGATAACAATTGCCTTCTACAAATTATTGGTATTTTGATTATTTCCTTTGGGGCTTCTTGAAAGAAAGAGTGTACAGAGAACCAGTGCAACACAATGTTGATTTCTTGAAAAGCAGGATAATTGAAGCTGTAAAGTAAATGAAGAAATGATACATTCGACCTACGCTGCATTTAGAAAAAGATTGGAGAGGTGTGTTGAACTTGGCGGACTTCATGTATAATAGTTTTGTAATAGCGCGTACATACTGATTATGCTGTGTTCTCAAAATAAATGTTGGATTAATGTTTTTGAGGTTTTTGATCCTCCTGTATAAAAAATAAATTATTAATATGCAAACATGTGTATCTGTTTTTCAATAAAGCAATATTTTTTAAATAGAATGGCTTCTCCGAAAGTATTAAAAAATAAGTAGAGTCCTGGAATATCCCAGAATGTCGAGTATTAACTAGAAGGCCATGCTTTCATATTTAAACATAAAATTTAATTGCAAGCAACTTTTCCCCATTACTTTTTCACGAAGCGTTAAGATTTCAGGTACTTTACTCTTTATTGTTTTTACCTTTTCCAAATTTTTGAACACCCTGTACATTAAATTGAACAAATGACTATCTTGCCAAGGGCTTCTGGACAAGCAAACATTTTTATGAAGAATGATTTTTTTTGACAATTGAAATTTTATATCCATTTCAGGTATTGGCAACCCGAACTGGGGACACCCTGTGTATATCCAAAAAGTGAATTAAACATTAACATATATCAATAAACTTAAATAAAAGAACAACAATAAAAACATGTAATGTAATGCTCAAATTCTTAGAAATTACTTGCTCTTTGTTTTTTTGCAAAGAATGATCCAAAATTAAAAACCAAAAATGTTGATACTTCAGCCAAATATTTAAAAAATATTCAAGGTATTAACGAAATAAGTGCTCTAAATAGGAGAGTATGTAAAACATGTCAAAATATGATGAAAACCTAAGTAGAGTTTTTGTCAGTAGCGGCCCCTAAGGGAGATACAGCCCCTTGAAGGGGTAACTCAGGAAACAGTTTTTATTGCATAACTTTAAAACGGTCTAATATTAATTCGCGAAATTTTGGGGTTGAATTACTATTTATATGCTTAATAATCGGCATAATATACCAATCAAAATTCGCTACAGGGGCGTAAGAAAATGCGGGACCATAGGGCAAATTTGACATTTTTTTTTTGTACGCCATTTTTTCTACTTCCTGAACCGAAATTATGAAAATTTATCACATTTTGCATAAAAAAGGTAGATCTTGTTAGATTTTAATAGCATGAGCCGTTTTCTAGTTCAGATAAGGCGGAAACCGCTCGGATGCAATTTGCAAACCGCACGGAGCTTATTTCGAATTCGTTCGGATAGGCGATCCGCGCGGATTCCTCTGTATCTGAACTAGTATCCCTAAAATAATTTAGTTTATTATACGTTTATTACAGTATCTAAATTCAAATTTCTTAGATTGGAATATTGAGTAAGTAATCTAATCAGTAAGTAATTGACATATACTTGACACCTCTGTTAAGTGTTATAAATAGTAATTTTCTCATGGCACAATTTGATACATTTATTTTCCGCAGGAATTTTTGAGCAGGTAACGAATTATTGAAATGGATTTTACTAGAAAACGGCTCATGCTATTAAAATCTAACAAGAGTACCTTTTTTATGCAAAATGTGATAAATTTTCATATTTTCGGTTCAGGAAGTAGAAAAAATTGCGTACAAAAAAAATTGTAAAATTTGCCCCATGATCCCGCCTTTTCTTAGGCCCCTGCAGCAAATTTTGATTTGTATTTCATACCGATTATTAAGCATATAAATAGTAATACAACCCCAAAATTTCGTGATTTAATATTAAACCGTTTTGAAGTTATGAAATAAAATCCGTTTCCTGAGTTACCCCTTCAAGGGGCTGTATCTCCCTTAGGGGTCGCCACTGACAAAGACTCTACTAAGGTTTTCATCATATTTCGACATGTTTTACATACTCTCCAATTTAGAGTACTTATTTCGTTAACACCTTTTATAATTATTTTAAATGAAATGTTATTATTGTAAATACATACTCATATCACCTCAGCTATTCCTATCTACTTGATAAATTTGAACGAGTTTAGTCAATACGTCAAAAGTTGATTGTAACATTACAATTTGGCTTGAATATTATTTTGTAGATTTTGTTGTTACCTGATATATTTTGCGACATTATAAAACAGTATTTTTCAATACTACAGTTAGAGTAGGTGGATATTATACGTGAGTAATTAATTTATTGCGTATGTTGTTCTCTAACCTAATCGGTTTTTTAATTTAGGTTAACATGGCATTTTCATTAGAACATGATAAATTTCTTCTGGAGGCCTATTTTCGTAGTGGACAAAACAATGGTAATGGTTGGAAATATTCGATGAATTCGTGTCATTTACAATTTCAAGAACAATTTCCAAATGATGAAATTGATTATGAAATTTTTTCGAGACACGTGAAGAGATTAGTGGAACGCTTCCATAACACTGGAAGTGTTTGTAGAGGAAAATCTCCAGGCAGAAAGTCTATTCTTACAGAGGAAGTCTTGGAAGATGTTGAAAACCGCTTACGAGCTAGTCCAACCAAATCACTACGTCGGTTATCTGCTCAAACAGGTACTTAATAACAAATATTTATTCTAAAATTTGTATCATTATTCCTAAATTGTTTATAGGAATATCATATGGATCATGCCATAAAGCAGTAAAGAAGTTGCATTTTCATCCTTATAAAGTTAGTGTTGTGCAGGAACTACTTCCGTTAGATTTTGGAAAACGTGTGCAATACTGTAATTGGTTTAACGAAAATCTGAATGACGACGATATTCTAGATCTAACATTTTTTTCTGATGAAGCGTGGTTTCATTTAAGTGGGTACGTAAACTCCCAAAATTATCGCTCTTGGAACACAGAAAACCCTAATATTTTGCGTGAAACAACTCTGCACCCTATTAAACTTGGTGTTTGGGTAGCTATGTCACGTAGAAGAATAATCGGACCATATTTTTTCCGTGAAAATGTAACTGGGCAGGTATATCGGCAGCAAATATTGTTACCATTTTTTGAGGAACTTCACGACGATGAAATCCATCATGGATACTTTCAGCAAGATGGCGCAACAGCTCACACCTCTAACGAAACTTTAGAGTTGATTAGAGAGTATTATGATGATCGAATAATTAGTCGAGATAGATGGCCACCACGTTCTCCTGACCTTACACCCCTAGACTATTATTTATTTGGTTTTTTAAAAAATTCAGTATTTGCTCAACGGTTACACACGATTGAAGAACTTCAAGAGGCAATTACAAACGAAATTAGGAGTATTACACAAAATGTTTTACAGAATGTATTTAATAATATGAAAAGAAGAATTAATACCTGCTTGAACAACAATGGACATCATATTGAACATTTATTGTAAAAATATAGATATTTTTATGGATTTTATGTAATTTTAAGGTAAAATATTCAATAAAATGTGAAAAAATTCCAATTACTCTGTTATTATATATTGCATGTAACTGTTGTTTATTGCTCTCGGTCATACAGACAATCCTACCATCTAACATAATCAAGCACTTCCAACTGCTTGCATTTGCTTGAAGCAAATTTTTTTAAGACACTTTTCCTGAATTTCGACAGCTAACTAAAATGTTCAGCATAAATTTTTGGGCTGGATCGCTTGCGCTGGATATTCAGAAGTGTGAAAGCAGTAGCTGCAAAATAGTCGTCTTATAAGCATACAGCAGTTTGCTTTGATGAAAAACAGCAGCTTGCAGCGTATCGCTGTATAGCTGAATCGTCTTAGATGCCAAGAATGTAGCCACAATAGTGCTTCTGTTTTAAAATTAACTCATAACGTTTTAAAAATAAAATCGCTGAAGCACTTACAGTCGTTATTCAAAATTAGCTACATCAAACTTTGATTTAAAAGTTTTTCTAATTGTAAATGAAATAAGAATTTTGGAAAAGTTAGGCTAAACCTACATTTGATTCTGTCATCCTCTTTAATAATAATAACAATAATAACATTTATTGGTCCATCAGTATTGCTTAATTTGTGAAATAACTTTGATTTTTGTTAAATAATTGATATTTTTATTATGAATTTCCATTTTGACAGTAACCTAATTTATTTGACGTTTGAACGTAATTATTTGTTTACCATTAAAATCCCTCAACCTGCGCTCATGATTCTAGTATTGGTATCAAAAACTGGTATGCCGCACATCAAAAATCAGTATGAGGCGGCACGGTCAATCATTCTCGATCACCCTGTATAACACTTCAGCGGGTATTTATAATAATAGTTTTCATTCCGTCGACCGGCATTGAGCAATAACAAATATAAATTGGTTTCGCTGGATTTTACGACATACTTATCTCAGTGTACGGTGAAAAATATGTGAAGGTAATTTATGACCTCAATCAATTCACGTCGAACGACCTCCTGGCAGTAGACACGCCTTACTCCCTTAACTTTTGTTCTCTCCTTCTCTCTCCACCGTCATATATCACCGGAATGAGGGGAAGCAGATTCTCCGCTTCGTCAAATTGATGAGGATATAAATTGGACAAAAACCGTCGTCTCCCTAGAGATATAAGACGCCGCTGTTGATGTTGAACTGCCGCACTTACGCGAACACTGCTATATCGACGGTCAGAGGTCGTCGAGGTCAGTCCCATGATATTTTTCTTCTCCAAGGCGCTGGGGTAACGAGCTGGGAGTCACATTTGTCATGGCCCTTTCCAATACTGCCGGACGTGGTGTAATAAACTACACGATTTCTAGATGTCTCGGTGGGTCGAGAAAGGTTTTATACTTCCAACAACGGCCAAGTCAGTTCCAGTAACGTAGGGTTAGGAGTTCCACTCGGGGTTCCAAGTGACTCGCTGATAATTGCCAGATTGTAACGTAGATTAAATACAATATAAATATGTTTTATCGATTCGTAAATTTAAGGTGCAATAGGATTGTCGTATCCCGTTCTTTCCACTGGTTCTTCTTGCAATGGTGTCCCTACCGAAGCTTCAACTCCGATGAATTGGGTTACTGCGGAACTCTTTTCAGTCTTGCTTTTTCACCCTGTTATTGAGATAGAAGGGCCGCTCACTTGGGGTTGCTTATAACGTACTTGACAATCTTCCGATGGCACTTTTCTCTGAGGCTTTCGACTGATACTTTTGGACTGTTTCTTTGGGTACTTTTTTTGTTTTGTGCTTAACACTTTTTTTGTATCTTTTTTACACTATTTTAAAGGTATTAAGCTAATTCAAACAAATTAAGAAAAATGTGTCTAAAATACCTTATGAAATAATGATACGACACCAGAAATCTGGGTATGCAAATGGTATCTAACACCATAGACAAAATTTATTTATGGGTTGCATGCCCCAACTAGTATTGAATTATACCCCCAACACCCAGTAAACAGTAAATAATTATTCTAATTTCAATGTCTTTGTTTTTGGTCTCTCGAGCACTTAGACTAGGGTGGATCTGTTTTGAGGTGGATGTGAGAGGGGGCAAGCAATTTTTTTCTGGATTACCTTCAGTACAACTCACATAATAAAAGTATAGATCCGTAGATCTGGACGAGGTTTGGAACATTTTCAAAATTGCAAAAATGTTTAAAAAATTAAAAAAATACATATTTTGTCTGAGTTTTTTTACTTATATCTTGGAACCTATGCATTTTGGAAGAATATTGAAGAGGAAAAAAGTTTTAGAATTGAATTTTGCACAATATACTGTAAGTTAAAAATGTTTAAATTTATTACCGATGTTGTAAAATAGAAATAATTGATGGAAAAAAAAATCAAGTTTTTTGTATAATTTTTTAAAATATTTTAATTGCTCCGAGGGCATTCTAATTTTGGTAAAAAAAAACTTTAGAGTATGATAAAATAACACACCAAATTTTATTAAAATCGATTCCATAGTTTTCGCAAAATAATTTTTTATTTGGAAATTAATTTTTTTGTTAAATACAGATAAAATTAAGAAAAAAATAGTACTTTAAAATTATAATAAATTTTGGAAAAAAAAAACAAAATTGCAAATTGATAAATGTAATTTAATTGTTTAAAAATAAAAAAAAGTGTTAACTTTAAAAAATTACTGTGGCCGTCCTAATCAACCGATTTCAATTTTTCAAAAACCATTTGAAAGGTTGAAAGATGCTTTATGTGAGGCTGTACAATATTTTGAAAAATCGAAAAATTTTTTGAAAATAATTTTCAAAAAATTATTTCGCGGAAACTATCGAACCGATTTTAATGAAATTTGGTATATTGTTTTATAATACCCTAAAGTTTTTTTACCAAAATTAGAATGCCCTCGGAGCAATTAAAATATATTTTTTAAATTATCCAAAAAAACTTGATTATTTTGCATTTTTTTCATCAATTAAGTATTGCTATTTTGCAACATCGGTAATAAATTTAAACATTTTTCATTTTTTACTTACGGTATATTGTGCAAAATTTTTTGTCTTGGAAAAATCAAGTTTGGTTTCTGTAATATGAAAGTGATGGTAAGTATTTGAAAAAAAATTACATACCGTTTTTAAAATATTTTGTTAAAGGACACGGCATTCGATTAAAATTGAAAAATGTATATAATAAATATTGTCAAGAATAACACATCAAAGAAAAATATACCCATTACTTTCACATACATTTTTAAATTTAACTATTTAAAATAATCATACATTGTATTTATTTGTATATATTAAGTACGTGTTAAATATGTATAATTATATAACAATAAATATTACCTATGTCTTTTATTATGTTCATTTGAACCCATTGTGTTAGTTTTGTCTAAAGTACATACTGCAGAAATCTGCAGTTGTAGTACATAAAATTACATAATAAATAATTTCGTGATAAGAAATGTAACACTCGTATTTCCAATATTTTTTTATCATTGACTTTTATTAGAACTCTACTACCGTTGCTTTTTGATGCTGTATCTCGCATGGAGGATCGTATATCACAGGAGGCGATCGGTATGATAGATTGTGGTTTTATCTGACTAGTTTTGTTCATAAGTATTTTATTTGCAATTAACTAACAGCTTCCTTAAAGTAATAGTACAATGAAAAACTTGGTATAGCAGGTTTAAATTGTGACGTTTTTGTCCCTCAATGTTTAAATTTGAAATGAGATATATTTTATTTTATAACATTGACTGAAAAGTTTTATTATGGTTTTCATTTATATGAATAAAACTAGATGAAAATTTTGCCCTAGTTCTCTATCTATTTGAGAACATAAAACTAAAAACAAAATATAGTTTAAGTAAAATAATAAGTAAAATAGGTCTTAAATAGTAAGCTACAATATGGATGTCTGTGTGTAAACGTTAGTTCAATATGGTTATTATTGATTTATATAATTTTCAGTCAGATTATTTACTTACCTCAGCATTTTTTTAAAACAAATTTAAATAGTTAAAACACCTGCTATATTATTACGCCACAAATAAATCTAAACATGCCTACTGAACAACTCTACACACGCGTGGTAACACAACACCGGATGATGATTAATATGATTGGTTGAGTCAATCAGGTCGTGTAAATTCACACTGTTATTGGTATATTTTCATGAAATATTGTAAAAACACATAAAGAATGATTTTAAAATTTAAAAGTACAACGTAAAAGGTAAGAATACATCGCAAAAAGAAAATATACATTCAAACGTGTAATTCTGCACAAAGTGTCGTGTACCTATGTCCAATTCATGTATACTTTTTGTGTATAAAAACCGTTGCAAATATGTCAAAAGTATATGTGAATTTCTACAATTTTTATCAATGTACTGCATAAATACCAGTTTTAACAAATGCCACTTAGATCTATTTGAATTCGGTATGTGATGGTTCTCGCTTACATTATCCGGTCTTCTTTGACTCCTAAACGCACTATTAATAATTTCTTAAAATATTGTTTTGATAATTGCAGTTAATTCACATAAGATTACGGGTTTATATTGTACAGATCAAATTGTAGGTACATATTTTTCTGCCGCATGTACATTTTAAGGCCGGTTTACACGCTACGAGAAATCGTAACGATGTGAGTGACAAATTTATTGCTGCAATAAATCGAAAGAGTGGAGTACTGTTTCCACGTTAACGATAAATCGGAACAATTTCCTTCCATATTTCGTTGTCAACAGCTATCGACCTCAAAAAAATTTTTGCCATGGAGGAAGTAGTGTTGTTGTCGTTGTACATCGGTTATTTAGCGAGAAAAGTGAAAAAAGCGCGAAAACAGATAACAAAGTGGAGCCGCGAGTGGTTATTAAAGAGAAGAGAGTTATCTCATGTGAAGTTAATGAAAGAATTGAGAAATGAACCGAATGACTAGCGAAATTATTTGAGAATGGACGATGAGACTTATGTTGAGTTGTTAAGGTCAGCCAAAAACAATCACCGGACTATATCTGATGAATTGCAAATGCAAACTGAGTGAAATCGTAGCGAGAAATACCGGCTACTTGTTTACACGTTCAAACATGTCGTTACGATTTGCAGAAATTGATCCCGGCCGGCATCAACCATCCAACCCAACTCCCATTCCAATAAATCGCTACAATTTCCTATTTACACCCAACGATAAATCGTAACGATTCGATTGTTACGATAAATTCCTAGCATTTATTGTAGCGTGTAAACCTGCCTTTAGATGAAAAATCGCTCAAATATTTGTATCGTGTGGGTGCAAATATCGTAGCGATTTTTACCAGTACGGATAAATCGTTACGATTTATTATTCATTACATTAAGTAACTAGCGAAAGGCCAGTCGTTCAAACGTACACTGGTATTCAGTTCTATTGTATTTTGTCAGCGTGTCCTACATAAATAAACGTTACATGATGGGTGTCAGGATATTTACTTAGCTATGGGTGTCAAGATGTTTATTTAACTATTAAAAATGACTTCCCATTTTAAAACGCCTTTTAATCATCTTATCTGGAGTGGGAAACAAACATCACTAAGAAGTAAATAAACTATCCATTATAGTCGTCCTGACAGACGGAATCGAGATATCCAGCCTGTTATAATAGACCGCCGTTAATGCGACCGAAGAAATAAATTACAGATAAGTGTATTTATTGATCGATAACAAACAACTTTGATTTATAATCCATGCATGTCGTGGGACTGCCGACATATGCTTTCGTAGGATGGTTTGTCTTAACTAATATAAACTAGTTTCTGTAATTTCAGTGACGTCAATGTTTCGCTCTTTTCTGAATTCTCTTGGATTTTCAAACTTGTGCAATTAAAATAAAACGGAAAGTGTGACTGGTCGTAGTAGTTTCACGAATTGAAATATGTCACACATTTACTACATACTTGTAATGTATTTCTTCAGTTTTGTCTTCTGTTGTATTCCATTCAGTGTTATTGTTTATGGTTGCCTAATAATTTTAAAACGAAAGGTGGGATTTTTACTTTAATTTAAGCTAGTCATTAATAAATATCCAAAATAAAAAATTATCTGTACAAAGAGTAGGTACTAATGAAAAAAAATATAGATATATAAAACCTTTATTAAAATATTTGTTATTTTTATTTTTAATTAATTTTAATTATTAAAGTATAACATCACTTTATACGAAGATCAGCACAAAATACAGCCATCATAAATTATTTCACTTACATCTGCATTTTATAAAGACTGCTTTTGAACTATGGTCTCATTTCAAAAGTGGGAATATTAAATAATGGTTAAAAAATGAAATTATGAAGGAATACTCAGTTTAGGGTTTATTTAGAAATATTTCTGCAGGTACGATAACAGTATTTTAGTTTTTAAAAACATTTTTATTGATCTAGACTAGACCAGCGGTTCTTAACCTTTTGTTTACCGCAGATCTGTTCTCAATATATTTTTTTGTTGTTGCGAACCCCTAGTTACTTAGATGTAAGTCCCGTGTTAATTAATAATATTAATTCTAAATTGCACACCAAACGTAAATTTTGGAAATATCAATAAACAATAAGTTACACTAAGAGATTGCATTTTCTTAATTAGTTGTTATTAGTGACTAAATGTTCTGAAAAACTTCGCGGACCCTTTGGGAGGAGATGGCAGACCACAGGTTAACAACCACTGATCTAGACCATTGAAATTAGTCGGATTAGTAAATTTAAATTATTATGAAATGCGAAACTTTTACAAAAAATTAAATTTTGCAACGAAAACCTCAAAACCATTGTTTACATTAATAGAAATTATTGTCTTTCAAAAAAGCTCAAAAAACCTGACCCTTTAAGTTTTTTCAAAAGTTTGACTGCTTGAAACAAAGAAACGGTAAATCGAGTTGAAACTTATCAGGCTTCTTCTGGGTATATCGAACTGTAAAAGTCATACTTAACATTAGTCATTTCGTGAATATTTCTAATTTAGCCGTCGATTTTTCTAAAAAAACCATAAATTATCGTTTTTTCCTGTTTTTTTTTTAAATTCGTGTACAAGATGAAATAATTTTTTTCCGAAAAGTTGCGGCAGCATGTTATAGGAAATTTATTCAAGTTTTCGAAACTGCCCTTCAATTCTCTGTACGACCATTTATCGCTGAGGTATCTATGATAGAAGACAAAAGGATCCTTTTTCATTAAAAGTCCGATATTTCGATGAAAAATGGTCCTATCGAAATTTTAAAAAAAGGAAATTGAAACTGAATAAACAAGCTATCTGGTCCATGCAATGGATTCAGCTGAAAAAAAGTCCATGTACTCAGAAAAAAAAGAAAATTTGCAAAATTTTTTTGTCACGCTGTCCGAAAACCCGGTATCCCAAATACACGGCCGTCACCGCGAGACACCCTGTATATGTTTTCCAATGTATTTTGACCTCCAGAATTAAGCTGCCACGTCTCAGCTGTTTCTAACCTTAAAAATATCGATCACGAATCAATATTTTTTAAAAAATTTGAAAATTTGTTTAACAATTCAACCGATTTACGCCAAATTTAGCATACGGGAGTTTTTGCGGTCGCTGATTACGAATCTGAAGTCAAATATGCAAAATTCAAGTTGGCGGATCCAATATGGTGGACGATATTTTCGAAAAATCCACCGATCTGCGTCAAATTTGGTATACGTGGGTTTTCGGGGTGGCTAATCATTAATCTGAGGTCATCTTCTTGGCTTTGCTAAGATTTTTTTAGTATCTTGTTTGAAACTATACTGAAACTGTATATTTTGGAATTTTGAGTTTGCTCAAGTATAGAGTGAATTAAAAATGGCGTCATTCGGAGAAGTTTGTAAGCTGTAACGAGTCTCTGCACATTTTGGACATGCTCCCGTACGACCGTTCTTAAAGATTTGAGCCAATAAGGTGCCTCCGTCTTGGGTCCGCCGAAACTTCTGAATTCTGACCCCAGATTCGTGATCAACGACCCCGAAAATCCACGTGTACCAAATTTGACGTAGATCGGTTGATTTTCGAAAATATCGTCTGTCATATTGGATCTGCCATCTTGAATTTTGCAGATTTGACTTCAGATTCGTAATAAGCGACTTCAAAAACCCCCGCATGCTAAATAGATAAGAAGCATTGCGCTGGCCATTTTGACATACAGAAAATGCACAAATAGGCAATTCTTCATTTGGTATAGGTATATGGGTTTTCGAAAGACAAGTAGAACGTTTTTAAAATACCTGTAGTCCAGAATTTTTTGCAATTTTATTTCAAATGAAATTTAATTTTAATCACTTCCCATTTGGAAAAAGTGATTATTGAGGAAGTTCCATTTAAAAACATTCAATTGTACGTTCCGTTTAAAAACATTCCTATAAATTAAAAGTTCCACCCGAAAAGAATGTGCTCTGAATTCTCCAATCCACTCTGCAGGTTATTTACAAGGCTATTCTTACATGACGTGTAAATAAACAGTCTTAAGATATTTTCTATTAAGTTTCTCGTTGAAAGGTTTTTTTAATGGGCTGGGTTAATAGAATTTCTTAATTACGTCCATCTAGATACGTGATTTTATTTATGTGGTATTTAATTATTGGGGGTATTACTCTTGGAGCGGCTCTACACGACACTTTATATCATTTAAATTAATTTAAAGAAATCCTTTCATATATTTCACGGTTAATTACACGGTTGTTATAATGACAATTTATTGCAAATTAATGAAATTTCATTTTAACCAGATTAATTGGCGTACAACGTCTATTGGTCGTTTTATGAATAATAATCGAAGTCAATAAAGTTAAATTATCGCTTGATTGACATTTAATATTCAGTGTATATTAATCGACTGTAAACAGGCCTGTCTAATCGCTGGTTGACGCTCCCACATTTTTTAGGAAGGTGTAAGTAGGTTCCTTATCTGCTATCTAGCTGTTAAGGAACACGAATATATTACTTTGAGAATTTCATTAATGATAAGACTTAATTAAAATGTCGTTTTTGATGCGATGATTATTGAAATGAACTGATATCCAATTTAACCAGTTTTGTATCCTATTTACTTAAATATGTTTCAATAAGATACGGTCTTTTTCTGTGCTTTTTGCTTTTACAGATTTTTAACATTGAATATTAGTTACATAATAAAATATATATAAAAAGGCAGAAATCAATAAATTAAAATATACAGGGTATCCGGAAAGGTAATGTCAAAAATGAAGAGGTATACAGGGGAGGTAAAAATAGTTGTAGTACTTCATAAAAAGATTTTTCCTATTGGCCTCGTTGTGGCGTTATTCGCCTTCAAAGAAAGAAATTGAAAAACAAATTCCAAATATAACTGCTAAGTCGCTACGTTCACACTATGTCTGAAGCTGACTGTCTTGTAAGTGTACAGTTTTCTACGGCTTTTCTGGAAAACCAAACAATTAACCATGGCTTTATAAGCAAAGTTTTTTTAAGTGATGAAGCCGTATTTACTCGGGAAGGAATAACTAATTCCCACAATTTGCATATTTGTAGTGACGAAAACCCCCATGCTGTTATTCATTAATTTATCATTAATGTATAGATGGGAATAATTGGAAACTAGTGGAATTGGAAATTAGTGGGACCACATATCATTGATGGCACTTTAAATGGGGATAAATACCTACATTTTGCAAGAACACCTTAATCCGTAGTTGGAAGACGTCCCTTCAAATATTCGAAATAACATGAGGCTTATACTAGGTGGTGCACCACCCGTTTCTAGCAGGGCAGTAAGGCCTTATTTAAATACCACATTTCCCGATCGTTGGATCGGTCGAGGTGGTCCTTTTATGTGATTGTCTCGGTCTCCCGATTTTAATCATCTCGATTTTTTTATTTGGGGCCATTTTAAAAGTCTTGTTTCTCAAACTCCTGTGAATAATAGGGAAGAATTATTAAATCGCATAATTACATACGCCGACATCATTAGAAATGATCACCACATGTTGTTTCTAGTACAGCAGAGGTGTTTGAGCAATTTCAGAAATTGCATTGAAGTTCAAGGTGCACATATTATTATTGAACATCTTACTTAATACTTCTCTTTTTTCTTTTAATAATTTCTATAGAAACCAAGAATTTTACAAAAAAGTTAAACGTCGCATTTTTGTTACAAAAAATGTATGTTGTTAATTAAATTCAATTTTCTCAAAAGCGGTACAATGTGTCAACTGATAGGTATACGGTATACATTTTTTTTAGCAAAGTGAGAGAGGAATAGAACTATGAAAGGAAAATGCCAAATTTGGCAACACTGGGAAAGATATATAAATTTAAATTGTTAATTTCGTCTACTCCTGTATAATCCAGGCATATTGAATATCAGTTTAAACTTGGGAATGAACATTACCACGAGTTACTTTAATTGCCTAAATTTCACTGTTGTCATGGTAACGACTTAGAAGTTATACTTAATTGGAATTTCTTTTTCAACTTTTATCTTTGAAGGCGAATAACTCCACAACCCACAAGCCCTATAGAAAACATCTTTTTATGAAGTACTACAATATGACCTTTTCGGACACCCTGTATATCTAAATAAAACATTGTATAAGTATAACTCACACGTATAAGCACATCTTTCTAAACACTAAGGATGAAATTTTTAAGACATTTGTATTTTGCTGAAACTGAATAAAAAATTACGATGTTTTTTTACGTTTGACAAATATGGACTTAATAATTAATTAGTACATAAAGCATTATTTACGTGCAATGTACGTAGGGTATTTTAAAGATTTAGAAATAAATTTCCATTATCTTTTTTAATTTGAAATTGTAACTATTTTCAAAGTAAATATGTAACATATTTCAAGCTAATCTAAAGTTAATTGGTTTTAGATATAGCCGATATAGCAGATTGTTGCTGTTTTGAAACCGTACTTCTTGTATTAGCATTTTATTAATATATTATATGTAATAAATTTATCGAAAAGTTTTAACACTTTAGCAGTTTTTATTTGGTAAGAATTATTTCTAATTTATTCTTAGATTGAATTTTAATAATCTTACTGATTATTTATTAGACGATGATTAAGTCTTGATGTCTGGGTATCTAATGGAAGCATAATATTTACATAACTTACTCGTGATCATGGAATGTTATTCCATAGTTAAAAATAGATTTGAACAGAACTATTAGATATTTATATATTCTTTATAGTCTATGTATTATGTCAAATTTATTGTTTTATATGTAGATATTTATCTTTATGATTGTAACAAAGCCTATCACAGAAAAAATATTGTCTTAAATCAAGACTATATTTATTTGCATCCTGTATATGAGGATACTATAATTCTCACAAGTAAATTAATGCACTTAAATAAAGATTTTCTTGACGGAAAACAGTTTACTCGTGTCAAGATGATGATAGCCTCATGTACAATGTAAATAAATATGCTATAACTCAATTAGGATGTGGAAAATTACATAAAAAATAGCACGAATTTTATATAGGTAGAAACTGAAATGTTTTCTGATTCAGTGCCACAAATAATTTAAAATGCATTGAAGATCTCGATACACGTTTCAATATTTCTTATTTTGTTTTCATGCTGTCGAAATATTCATTTAAAAAATTAAATGGGATTTTTATTGCACTAAGTTGTAAATTATCTTTGTCGCTTTTTTTTTAATTAATTTATATGCAAAATGTTACTGTATGTATAGTGTGCAATTGCTTCTTTTTACAATGTAGTGCTTTTATGAAATTAGGATGGTCATTTACTTTAAAATCAAGTCATAATAATAAGATCATGCCTTGTGAAACTAATAATTAATGTTTTTATGTAAAAATAGGTATGTAAAAAAATTAAATGATGTAGCACGATTATAAATATATTTTCCCACAATTTATTGCCGTGTATCATTTAACCAAATGGTGTTAGGAATTGTAGTATATGTAAATTAGTTTCATAAATTAAATATATATTATTGTGTGACATCATATTCCTTTTATAATGTTGCCAACATTGTTGTATATGGCTGGATAATTATAGATTTAAACGGTCATAAATCACAATAAAACAAATCATGAAAATACATTTAAATGATTAATTGCCAAGTTTTTGTTATCAGCGACATTGGTTTGGGCCAATATCAATCATTATAAATAACATAATTTGTTGCTGATTTCAACAAATCGACTGAAACATTAATTATAATGCCTAAATTTAGAATGAAAATGTTGTTAAATTTTACTACGAGCTTAATGAGGCTATCACATTGGTCGATATGAACATTTAATTAGGTGTATACTTAATTGTGAAATGTTAATCAAATATGATTTCGCAAAAATATTGGCCCTATAATAGTAAAATATATCATTTAAAATTGTATAAGTGTTATTAACCATATTATGTCTTGTTTCAGGGAAAATTCTGCTCAAAGAGTGTAAGTACCTTTCACTATTATTATATTTTTTAAATTAATTTTGCTGGCAAGCAAAATATGAAATATTTATATAGAATATGTTGGCAGCAGTGAAAGAAATAATGTATACATTATATGCTGTAAATTTAAATAAACATGATTAATACATCACAATTACACAAGTACTGAAAGATATGAAAACATTATTTTTAGAGAATGTTATATATTAATTATTCATATACTTATTTATAAAACATGTTGAATTATAAACAAGTATAATTATACGGCAAACATACATGCAAGCCAAATAGTAAGATAAACATACAGAGTGGTTAATTTTCATGCAATTAAGTTTTTGAAAAACTATAATATACGTTTTTATGAAGTCGATATACAGTTTTTTAACAGAAAACTTTACACAATCTATCAGATTAATAAGAACAGAGAGACCTGGTCTTTCCAACGGAATACCTTGCAGGTGAAATTCTATTTATTTCCAGTGATAGCCCTATATTTGACTGCTATTTCTTTAAGTGACCCATGCAATTGCTTTACTAATTTAGAGCTTCTTATTAATAAACAAGTGAACGAAATTCTAAAGAACATGGCACAAAATAACAAGCAGTTTAGCACAACTAAGCATAAGTGATCATGTTAAATTATCAATATCCGCAATCTCTGTACCATAGAGCATTTGTCTAACGAATAAATAAGTTATAAATTCTGTCATCATTCAAGAGCTGCAACTTTCTGGTGAGATACAGGGAAGGTATCAGTTTTTAAAGACGAAAGGCTAGGTACTAATTTAAAGTTATATAAAACTACGGCTGGTTCAAATCACTGCAGCAGATCTATACTGGGATATCTTATATGTCCATCAGAGGGTTGTAGAATAATCCACGAAGCTGCGGGTAGTAAGATGACACCCTAAAAAAAGGAATAATCAATCATTTCAATTACTTTTTTCGAAGAATACTGAACAGAGCATTCATTGGCTACAGTAGCCTATATCATTGAGAATAGGATACCGTTGCCAAATTTATTTTATAATTCTGTTTATAATGATGTCTAGATAATTAAATATATTGACATTCTGAAACACAGAAGGAAATGTTGCGTTTGTAATGTGTAGTCAATTTAACTCGACTTGCAAAATTCGTTTGAAAACATGGGCTCTTCGTAGCTCGCTCCTAAAGTGTTTACAGCGGTGGTCATAGTTACTGTCGCGCAGTAGTGAAAGACGCAGTGGGAATAGCGCATATTTACAATGCAGCTTGGGCTCTATCTAGTCCGACCGTAACCAAATAGTAGCTATTCACGGCTTTTTTTCTCATTAAACGTAATTTGTTCAGGTGTGTAAAATTTTGTTACTTACCTATTGCTTCTTGTGTGCTTTAAAAGATTGTAGTAAGTTTAAAATGATTTTAAAGACAGATTAACAGTAATAAAATGAAAAGCAGAAGAAATGGACCTTCAAAATGGAAAGTGTGTTTTTCTTGAAGTTGTAGCTCGTCAACTTGAAGTTGACCTAAGTTTGAAGGTCAAACCGACGTCAACTTGGGCGCTAGATTTTACGTCCCAATCGATACATTTTTCCCTTCATGGTTTTGTAGGTCATTTGAAAGTCAGACTTATTTTTCTCTGAATAACTGGACAAAAATGTTTCAAGAAATATTTGTAGGATTTTGATTGACACATTAGCAGATGGTGACCTTGTATTTAACTTAACAACGAGATATCAACCTCCAGAATAGTTTCTATCTTTTAATTACTAACCTAACAATGTGTTAAATTTCAGAATTGCCATGATCACACTAATAAGTTTCAGTCGAATACGTCTATTAATTCGATTCCTTTTATATCCATTACTTTTTGTGAAAAATGAAATTGACCTTCAAATGATCTGCAAGGACATCCTGGAAAAGTTTTTTGATTTCAAATTCCCCACAACAGTTGGCTGGGGTATCGGTTGCTGGAATAAAACATAGTGTATTCTATTTGATAGTAAGTTGATCTTAGTTTGACCTTGCAACTTGTGAAGGTCAAATCCAAGGAGGTCCCGTTTAATTTGTTATTCAAAATACCACACATTTTGCTTGAAACATTTTCTTCCACAGTTCGATCTTGTCGAGTTATTCAGAGAAAAATGAGTCTGTCCTTCACATGACCTCCAAAAAATATACAAGAAAAATTTGCTGCATATTCGGACGTTAAATTTCAACCAACGCTTATCAATTGTTGGCATTGTTCTTCCATTTAATATTTTCAAGTTAATCTCAGTTTGACCTTGGTCTAGGTCAAATTCAAGGACACTATTATATTAGTTGCTTGATGTAACTTTCACCTGAAATATCGAAGGATTCGGGTCTTTTGGGACACCCTGTATGTAGAATAGCGTTCAGACGGTTGTTAAATGTATTTAGGCAATGCTGGATTGTTAATATCAGAGAAGCAAGAGCGTTGCACGCATCCCGTGAAGCGGAAATGCGAATTTTTATTCAGGAGAGGCGAGCTTTATTTCTAACAACGGCCGCCTCGCGACCCGCAATTATTCACTGAAATTAGTTAAATGCCGCTTCGCATGTCGGATACTTTACGCCATTGTTATTCCCTGGCCCGAGTACATTGTACCGCGAACTCTACGTGAGCTGTCCGCTGCACCGGCCCGTCACGGTGAGTAATCGCGAACGGTCTGGGGATACATTGCATGTCCGCGAACAATGAGCCGGCCCGGAGTCCATTAAGGCGGCCGTGGAAGCGAACAGGCGAGGAGCGCCGGGAGGTGCGAGATGAGATGCAATTTGTAAGGAGGCGTCAGGCACACACGGTAATTAATTCGCGCCGCCATTGCGGACCGTATTTCTTTCACGCAGGGTTGTAACGCGATGTTTTCGTTCGGGGGTAGTAGAAATGTGGCTTTACAAAAGCTTCCAAAGGGCAAGAATTGCGAATTTCCGAAACATAAGCAGTAATCTTTTTACCTTTGCTGCTAACAAAAATATCTTTAACAGGAAAATTATCAAAACAACTTCGCTCAGATCAAAGTTTTAGGGACAAAGTGAGTCAACTGGAAACGAGTATTAACGATCTTTTAATTAAAAAAAACTAGAACAGGACGAAATCAGGAACAGAAACAGTAAATATAGAAAACTTCCATCTTAACTCTACAAAGTTTCAACAACAAAACCGACAATCAAAAACTTTGTTCGGGTTCTCTATTTCTGAACGGTATAGAATCTGCGCAGAAAACTCATGGTCTTAAACATTACGTTTTAAATTGAAAAAAAAGAAATGATGGTTTAAACAAATTTCAAACCATCCCTGATTCGGAAGCCAACTGCACCTTTGGTATCGAAGTCACCGCGCGCCGTAGTGCAAAAGCGCTGATGGCGGTTTTGACGGTTTCAATGTTGTATTCGAAAATGGTAAAATTTAATCACATCTCGTTTAAAAGTAACACAAAAATTAAACAAATAAACGAATTACTTACCAATAGACGATGACATGACGTGATAGGGGTGTAAGAATTGTTCCCGTAGGACACGCCACACGGTACTGTTAGATACACCCACTTCTCGGCCATTGTCGCGAGTACTGCGGCTCGAATCTTCCTCAACGAGGTTTATGATGTTTTCTTCGTTGTCGGAAACATATTTCGGCCTTCATAATGTGTCAGATGGACATTCCCGGTATCCCGTAACCTTTGAACTGCCTTTTGCACTGTTCTTCTGTTAGGTTGTCCTCTGTTACAGTGACGGACCGCATACAAACGACAAGTCTCATTTAAATTGTACTGACATTATTTATTCTACTAGTTCTTAATCAGAAAACATTTTATACGCAGGCTAAGGCCTGCAACACAACTAAAGAACACATGACAAACTGACTATTGACCTACCATCAGATTTGCTTGATTGGGGAAGTTATGTGGAACGTCCCCCAATTAGAGGAGCTTCACGCATGTAGCGAGTCGAAGCATTCTGGACGTGCACTTGCACAAGATGCACATGGTTTACCTTTATGGTTAATTTTCTTAATTTTCTCGAAAACAGAAGCATTTAGACTATCAGTTGCTTAATAAAAATTGCTCATTTTCGTGACTTCTATCGCCCTTTCCAAGGAACGCACTTATCTCAGAAATACCCTGTATAAACGCACTAAGACAAAATTCTAAACGATTGGGAACTATCCGGATTCTTCTGAAAACCAAAACACATTAGAATTTGCAACGTTTGCCGGGAACTCTGTTGTTTTTAGTAGTGAACTACTAATATGTTTTCATATTTTTGCTCTTTGCGTCTTTGCTTTATACCCCAACCTCAATCAATTTTTTTTATATGTGCCAATTGCATTTTCATAATTAATATTGAACTTGTCCGTTACATATCTATTTCATATCCTGCATACCACAAAAAAACTAATAATTTTCCCTTTTTAAATCTTTTTTTGTATGTATTTGACAGAAATGTCATTCATCATTTATCTAGAAAAAAAAGTTACTTTCACACCTAAATTATTTATCGGTATATAGATTAAACCTATGTTCAAAAAGGTCTTCGTTTTTTGGCATGGCTACTTCCACCAATTTCAATGACGTTAATTATTTAATTTAATTAATGAAAGAAAGTATAATATAAAACATCTAGGAGTATATGTGGATCCCAACTTAACATTCACACCATAAAAAAAGGAATTCGAAAGCCTTCATATTTGCTCTGCAAAATATGCTGAACTGATCCCATAAAAAACAAATACGAAAATAAAAATAGACACATTTAATGTTTTTTAGAATGCGTTCACCGCGCAACTATTCTGTTTATTTCTGCGTATTGAACAAACAAACACAATACATTTTCAATATAGAATTATACCTAAAATAAGATTTATATAAAATTAAAAATACATATTTTTAAATTGCACAACCAAACGGAAATTTTAGGTGAAGCAGTGCGTCACTTGCATCACCTGATGAGTCTCCACTGGAATATGCTGAACTAACCAAATTAAGAACAAATATATACGGAATAACATTTTCAGTACAGAACCGTGAACGTAAATAGGTACAATCTCACTAATGATAAGTGCTCAACACAGACCTACTTTGTCAAAAATGAAGCTAGGAATATAAGAACGTTGCCAAATACATAATTAATAATTTATGAGTAAGACCCAGTCCATAGAACAATCGTTAATTATCGGTTAACTAGTATGTACTGAAAAGCTCATCATATTAAGTTCTGAATTCTTTTACCTAAATTAATGTAGTTTTTGTTTAAAAATAAAATGCATAATCTAAATACATATTTTTCTCATAATTTTAAAAGCAAATTTGATTTATTTTCTTGGCTAGAACGTTTACCTTTATCCTGTTCTATGTTTCTTTACTTCGTTGTCGTCGTACAATTTAATATTCGCGTGGAGACAATCACATGCTTGCAAAATCCCATTAAGGCATATTTGTACAATGACAAACTCTTGTTGCAATTTTGTGACACTATTAGCGAGAAAGAACGTGACAAATTTGATGCCAAAGAAATTCTGGTGCAGTGTCAAGTCAGATTTCTTAATATATTTCTGTCAACCGACACAAATAACTTCAGTAGGAGGTCGGGTGTGCCAACCTCCTGCTGGTATACAATATTTAAATTTAATATATAATTAGGCAGAATGATTGTATTAACTTTGATAAATACAGTTGTCAAATGAATAAAATCGCCTGCAACGTGGGATGTCTGAAGTGATAGATTCGTAATAAGAGAAATATTCGGAATGTAGAAGCGAAAAGTTAATATTGACAAAATTAGTGACAATAATAACGATACTGATCTTACTGATAATTAATCGTATATATATTTGGTTTTAAAAGCTATATAATTGGGTACATTCTCATTGTCTCAGAAATATGCTCCCTCAAAGATTGTGTGGAGTTTTATGCAAATTGTCATCCATAGTTTATTCTGCTCTAATAGGAAATTACAATATTAATCAACCATCGACTGGATGTAGGTGTATACTGTGACCATTTAGTGTGGAGAGCTTCTAGACTACAGTAATCTCTTTGCTGTGTGAGAAACATATTAAGATATTGTACATAATAATATTTACTGGAATTTTTACGTTCACGAAATTAAATCGTAATCTTATATTAAGAAATTTCTAATTTTTGCACTTCTTTTCCATGGAGACTTCATCCTAAAATTTGGTCATATACATGATCTGAACGTCGTACATTACTCGCTTGTTAATGCCACTGTTCCAAACCAATGAAATTTTACCAAAACTGTAAAGATTTTGTGAAATATGTGTTTCTCATCCTCTCATGGTACAGGATTTACCTCTTGAAATTTCCCAAATTTGATCTACAATTTTTAAGATATCGTATTAATTGAAGTATCAATGTGCAGATATTTTCCATTCTTCTTTTGAAATTACCATAGCGGGATTGTCCCAAGTCATTAATTTCTCCCAAGAGAAATCGATAATATTTTTCTGTTTTTGAGATTTTTTGAAGAATGCAAAATTTTTATATTCCATTTTTAACGTTTTCCGGATTTAGTGTAAAAGTTTTACGAAAACAGATACACTTTTCGAATACTGAATTAAATTTTTATTGCAACTTTTCATATTTCATAACGGATATAAGTTTAATATTTTTTAACACAAATGTTTTAATATTTTCAAGCCATTGTTTTCATTACCATTTTATGAATCCAATAATTATGTTATTTTTAGTAATATTTCGTACATTCGTTTTTAGTTCTATTTCGTAAATTCATTGTTAATGTTATTTTTCTTCAAAGAACTTAGTAGGTAGCAATGTTATTGTATCATTCGTGTCCAATTGGTATAGGGATAAGAAAAACAGAAATTTTATAAAATTTTTACAGTTTACCTTAATATGTACTTTAAAATTACCGTACCGTAATCTAGACGCCATGATCACAGTATGCACTTACATCGATGTTGGTATGTCCTCAATTGAGTGTTTACTGTTCTTTCCAATAGGACCAGCGTAAAGTGGATAACTTCACACAAATATGCTACAATAAATAATAAGAACATATTACGAAAATGATATTTATTTAATTGAACACATTAAATATTGTTTTAAATTCATTCACGTCTCAATTGCTTGTTAGATTTATGCCTACTACAAAGTAAAGTAAAAGGCTGTCGTTAAATAAACGCTGAAGATTTAATTAATGAGTGGGATGAAAAAAAAATGAATTCAGTAAAAGTAAAATTACTCGAGAATTAATGACTGGAATTAATTAACATCCGCTTCCTTTCTTGCTGGCATATTATTCAAAATTATTCAGAATAAATTTCGTCATAACACGACCAAATAAACAAGTCAAATTAATTAGGCGTTTTTATCAACGTCGTTTTTTAGCGGGTACGCAAGTTGTAGAGTGTAAAATATAATAATTATATAATAAATTTTAACCCCTTGAATATTAATGTTACCTGACACATTAGCATCTACACCAAAAGCGTAAGTAAGCTCGTGAATTATTTAGCCGAAAAGTTGATAGATAATGAGAATATTATTTTGTTTAATTTGATTTGAAATTTATAAATTTGCACCATATTTCAAATAAATCTTGCTCTATTTGTTAATGCTTCGATTTAACATGTGGTGAGATAAAAAACGTTATTATTTTGAAACCAGTTAGGTTTTCCCTTGTATTCAAACTAGAATACTCAAAATTAAGGTGATACTCTTTATTTTTTCTGAATTGTAGATAGGAGTCCAGTTTTTGAGATGTGGATTTAATCCCGGTATTCCAAGATTAAAAATATTTGCCCCGAAAGTGAATCCCAAGCTCGAGATTTAATTAAAACAGAAGTATTAATGTAATATAAAGAATAAATCTATTTGAAATCTATAATTATTTTATTGTAATACCTATAATTGGTGATATTGATTGTATTTTTATATCCCCAAATCCCCATATATCCCCAAATATTTTTAGATAATTTGAGAATCACTCTGTATACTTATCTTTATCTATCATTAAGTTGTCTTAATTAATAATTAATAAAATATGTATACAGGGTGATTCACAACTTATCCAAAAAAATTAGGAATGGATGCGTTATGGAAAATTGAGTCAATATCGTAAAAAATTTTTTGTAAAATCCTTATAGTTTCCGAGAAAAAAAATATTGAAGTTGTAGTATTTTCAACCCTTACATCGCTGCGCTACCGTTATTCACGTTGTGCGTTGTGCGTAATGCGTTCTCTCCACGTGTCTCCAGGCGATTCCGAATACTGAAATCCGATTTTAGTGTTAATGTTTCGCGATAGTGTTTACATTAGTTTTCCATGTGTCAGAAATGGCTTACGTATATTTTAACTCGAGTTGATGGATATCGCTTTAATTTATGGTGAAGCAAGACACCATTTGTGTTATGGTGAAGCATTTCTGTTATAGTAAGCAAGACAACATTTGTGTTAGTTCGTAGAAACTGGTTAAGAAGGGCTCAAATGTGTTTACACGTCTTTGGGCAAAATTTGGAACAGTTGTTGTAAAATCAGGAATGTCAAATTATTGTGTTAATTAAAACCACAAATTAATTTTATTAATTAATAATAACAATAATGGCAAAAGCACTTGAATTTGCTGATATAAAATAGGTGTTATAAAATTCTATTTATTTCTTTCGTTAGGAAAGAAACTCTTTCGATTACATGTTTTGCTTTGCGCAAGGTCAGGTTTTACAGTGATCAGTTTCCAACGCCGTGCAGAGGTGTATTTTTAAATCATTTTCGAACTGGGAACTGCCCTCTTTGTGTTTTTTTTTAGAAAATTTTATTTGTAGAGTCACCTGTATAATCAATTTCTTTGAATCACCCTGTATAGGATATAGAATAATAATATCCTGTGGTTGAATGATTTCCGGGCTGGTTGCCACGTCGTCGGTTTACAACTCTTGACGTTTCGAGAGACATATCGCTCTCTTCTTCAGAAGTTACTCTGAAACTGGAGATCTACTAGTCTTGTTACTATTTATATTTGATGTGGTCACTGGTCCAAGATGTTCCGGTGGGTGACCTCGTACGCGTTGTTGACGTTCCAGTGGGGTCACCCACCGGAACATCATGGACCAGTGACCACATCAAATATAAATAGTGACAAGACTAGTAGATCTCTAGATTCAGAGTAACTTCTAAAGAAGAGAGCGATATGTCTCTCGAAACGTCAAGTGTTGTAAACCGATGACGTGGCAACCAGCCCGGAAATCATTCAACCATTAACGACAGTCACGGAAGCCTACAAACAAAAATAATATCCTGTGTTGACTTATAAATATGTCAAAAATGATGATAAAGCAGTGGCGGCTCGTCGGGGTGGGTAGGGTGGTCAGTGCCCACCCTGAAATTTTCAGAAGAATAAACAAAAATTTGTGTAGGTATATATTTATCAGTGATTTGAAAATTCTTATAAAATTAAATCTAAAATGCATCACCTCCTTTGAAACTCCCCCTACCAAATTTTAAAATTATATTTTAATCATGATCTCGGCAGCAACCAACATAACATTCGGACTAGCCCGTGGCCGCTGAATTAAACAACGCCGTACCCCAACCATACCTTGCATGCTTATACGCACCTAGGACTAGACAGTAATCGGAAACGTAAGTCGTTCACTAATTTAGAATATTTGGCCCAAGTCGGGCGAGCCCGCACACCGCACACAGCTCGCATATACCCATTGAGCACCCATCGAGTGTTGTATCGAATACCTAAGACTTTTCACCAGTGGTTGGAAATATATATACGTATATTTATTTGCTGTAATTTTGTTCTTTAAATGAATTTTTAAATATTAGAACAATTTTTCCCTGCAAAGGTATTCCAGAAAACAAATTTTAGTAAACGAAATAATAAACCGTTTTCTAATAATTTGTAAATCGCGTAAAAAAATAAATATCTATGGTGCTATGTTGAATGTTCTTTGATAATTATAATTATTAAGATTATTTTAACTCGTTACTGTTAAACAGAATTAAAAGTGATTGCTGAGAAATTTTCAATATTTGAATAGATTCTAGTTTGTAAACATGGGAGTGATGTAAATTATTTTTGGGATGATCTCGGCAGCAACCAACATAACATTCGGGCCAGCCCGTGGCCGCTGAATTAAACAACGCCGTACGTTGCCTGCTTATACGCAGGGCTAGGACTAGAGAGTAATCGGAAACGTAAGTCGTTAACTAATTTAGAATATCTAGCCCAAGTCGGGCGAGCCCGGACACAGCCCGCACCCGCATACTCATCGAGTGTTGTATCGGCCAGCTACGGCTTTTCGCTAGCCAGCCAGCAGTTGGAAATATACGTATATTTATGTGCTGTAATTTTGTTCTTTAAATGAATTTTTAAAAATAAAATTTTTTAATTTTTAAAAATAAATATCTAGGCTGTTATGTTGAATGTTCTTTGACAATTAAGTATATTTATTAAGGTTATTTTGAAGCGTTACTGTTAAACTAAGAGTGATTGCTGAAAAATTTTCAATATTATAATAGATTCGAGTTTGTAAATATGGAAGTGAAATAAATTATTTTTAGGACTTTTAAATTCGATACATATTTATTTATTTTTTCAAATAATAAACTGTTCGATTAAAAAAAATAGCTTCTATTTAATATATTTTTTTTATTTCAATCAGATTTTTAATAAATTATCATTTGAATATACATAATTACCTAAAATAACTCTACTCTCCGGGCAAGCCCTTCGACTTCACTCGTATATTCTTCGGGTACTTACGTGTAATCTGCGGTTTGATGTTAGTTTTATTTCATAGATTAGGAAGGTAGAGATTTGTTATTCCTTGTACTTCACGACTTGGTTGTTTGTAAGTTCTAGGTTAGGGTTAGTATAGTGGTTTAGGTAAGTTTTTAATGTTTAATAGTTTGGAGTAAAGCAAAATGGCAAGCCGAAAATAGCGAATTGGTGAGTAGCAATGGTGATATTATTAATTTTTTATTAAATAAAAAATTTTGTATGTTAACTTTCGATGATAAATTATTTATTTCAAAATTAAAACCTACGCCTGACATGAAAAATTTAATAAATAAAAACAATTGCGGAAGTAACAGATCATTTAGTAAAAATTGGTACAATAAATATGAATGGTTAAAAGGTAATGAAACCAGAAACAAATTATATTGTTGGAATTGCTTACAGTTTAATGAAAAAAGTAAAACTCCATGGAATTATCTAGGATATTCAGATCTGAAACATATAAATGAATCTTTAAAAAAAACACGAGCGATCGGAGGAGCATACATATTCAACATTAAAATTTAAATTATTAGGAAAACAAAACATTCAAACTTTTCTTGATTCTGCATTTCGTGAGAATATTTTAAACCATAATAAAGTCGTGGACGAAAATAGAGACATTGTAAAGCGCCTTATTGATTTGGTTATTTACTTATTTACTTACTTATTTATTTATTTATTTACTTATTAGAATTTTAGTATAATTTATCGTTAGTAATTTCAGCTATAAAAGTGATAGAGAATTTTACTATTTGTTTAGAGAATTATATAATTTTTTATGTCCTTCTATGCCTTAATCCTTGCCTTATCTCCTATCCCGGCAAGAAATCACTGTGATGACATTCTCGTTTGTTCTTGCTGAACTATTAGGTATACTTTTGGAATAACTAATATAATTTTCAGGTATATTTTATATTAACTATCTACATAATTCTTAAGTTTTTTACACTTTCAAAAGTAAATAGACTAACGTAGATTGCAATTAATATATGATATTAAGTTACATGAAAGAAAAAATATTTTGCCCACCCATCTCAAAAAGTCACGAGCCGCCACTGTGATAAAGCATACAGTTTACATTAATTCAAATTTGGATATTCCATAGTTTAGTGATTACTTAATGTGTTAAATTTATAGTTTCTTTTGTTGGTTGATTGCAATAATGTGCCTTATGAAATTATTTAATATTTCGTCATTGATAGTAGCAGTTTTCTTCATCGGAATTGTTGCGGAGATCTGGAAAAGGAAACTGGGTCCGTTTGTGGGATCCTCTTTTGGGTTCGAAAATAATTACGACGTAAACTTCCTGGAAGTCGGACGGCCGCAGCGCGAACAAAAGTGCTTAATAATGTAGAGTGTACTCGAGAGGGACCAGCTGCTCCGCAGTCGGTATTTATTTATCAAGGAGCTGGCCGGAGCCGCGACACAAAAGGCAAAGCTAGTAATATGGCACCGAATACACATAAACACGTCCTAAGTATGTATATTTTTACTTGGAACAGATTGCATCGCCTTGTATAGTAAAACATGTCGGAGACTTCGTTACAAATAACCGACCCGTACGGGCAAGAGCAGGTTTACTGAATACATTAACGAGCAGTAGCCTTGTCCCGAGCGTTATTTATTTATGTCATCATTAGGTTCATTACGGCGCTGACAAACTTATTAAAATTTACTATAAACTTTTATCATCAAGTGGCCGGAGCGTTGATGGAGAGATAACGTGACGTTATTTATTTGCATTCAGCTATTCGAGGTTAAGGAAAGACGTAAAGAACATAAATTATCCCGGTTTTTATGTTTTGGCTGGTGTGACAGAACCTGGTTTAAAGTTGGAAAGAAGCGGATCACATGCCGCTTGGCGTGCCGTTGACATTGTCAGATCTCATTCCTGCGCTATAAATTGGGTTGAAAATCGTTTTTTACAACCGACAAAACCACAATGTATTCACTATAAAATCCGTTTGAACTATAGAACTGCCAACACATTTATGTATAATCTTAAGGGCGCCGTATTCTTACAAACATTTATTTATTTATTTATTTATTTATTTATTTATTTATTTATTTATTTATTTATTACCTACACCTACTCAACGGGATGAATCCACACTGAAAGAAATGGGCTTATTAAACTGTTTATCTAGAATAATGTGTATAACGCATATTAAAACTTTTATAACTAATATACAACTTTTATTAAAAAAAAGCAATCATCTCCGTACTCATTATTCAATCAGTTTAACTGGAAGGTGCTTAATACACCTTATGCATCTATGAAATAAAGGTTATAATGAATTACTTATACATTATTAGGTGTTATAGACTTTATATTCCAGTTGTATATGAATATGTTTTCGTTTTTAACATGTATAACGCATCTTATGATGGTTAAGTGATCGTCACCTCTCGGTGCATAATCGATTATGATCGTTGTTAAGTTATATTCATAGTCTTGTAATAATAATCATATGTCAGACCCGAGAGCGAAGTGCGCCGACTCAATAAGAAACCTGGCTATTCCAGCCGCTGATTTAGGGTTCGCCGCACGAGCTCATCCCTTCTAAGATTTCAGTAGCATGCTATGCATGAAGCAGAACGGTACTCAATTATCTTATACAGTCCACTTTTATTGTCCATACATGTTCAATCATCGTCAAAATAAACACACAAAACCACAACGTCTTTATTATCTTTACTCAAGAAGAGAAAATACAACAATCGTAAAATTTCCGACAGTCCGCTGTGCATCGACTTACACACGTCTAGTTTGATGAAAATGGACAGTATATGCACATGTTTTGTGGGATACATGATCATATCACGTTGTGTGAAATGGAAAATTATTATGTAAGTATCTAACTGTTTTATGGCTTGTAATTGTTTTGTTTTTCAAATGTAAATCTTGTCTAAATCTTAAAAATTATTATTTTGTAGGTCCTATTAGAAATCGCTGATGTTAAGTTTTACATAAGATGGAGGAACAGAAGGTTAACGGTGACAAAGAAGAGCATGGGTATAAAGTCAATCAACCAGAGGAAATAAAATTATATGGAAAGAAGCTCAACCTTTCTGGGGATGCTTCATTCTTAAGGTGGAAGAGTTATAGTGCAAATTCTCATGTAATACAAGAAAATACGGGTGCATCGTTGCTAAGAAAATAAACTGGACAGTTTTGGGAGCGATTTGTCATCATTTTTAATGCTTAAAAGTATGTTTTATGTATGTTTACATTAGAACCTTAGCTTGTAATTACAGTTATCCAATAAAATTTCTGAAAACTTAATGACATATGTTTTTAACTCATACAGAGTATACAACAGTTTAATATATTTATTATTATAAAACTTATAACCAGTACTAGATGTTCTAATAACGATATGGAACACTTTAATAACAGTTATTGCTATTATTTCGTAAAGGGTATAAAAAACGTTGTATACTAGTTATACAATAATTTAATAAAGAATAAGGTTTATATTCACTATACAACTGTGCTAGCAATACGCGTTTTATATCCAATATTCACCTGTTTAACTGTCACATATAGTATACAATGGTCTTATAATGGTATATAGAATTCTAATAAAGAATAAAACGCATTTCTTTCAGTGCACTTACAGAGCAGGGAAAAATTACATAAGAAAGTTAACACAACATTGAATAACTGAATAATCTAAAGCTTATCAAATAATAGAAATGTTATGTCATGCCATCTGAGTATTTTCAAAGACGCAAAAAATGATCCAATCATCAAGGTTTTAGGTACTGAAATCTACGAAAATACTAACTTTTTTATATATAACTCCACATGTAAATATTCATATAACATTTACTTGCTTAATCCTACATATAAAATTGTTTACTTTTATTTATAAGTACGTGAAAATAATTCTTAAAATGTGTGGTTAGGATAGCAGCAAACGCATGTTTTACAAACGCTTTTTTGAGATTATTTTATTTGAGTAAATTTAAATAGTAACAATGAATAAACATAATATCAAGGATTTTATTTTTGTGCTTACTTTTGTTCTACACGTTTTACTTTTCAAGATTTCAGTACCAGAAATACCTGGCCAGAAATTTGACTATTTCTGGGCCAGGGATATGGCCACCTTAATACCTAAATTGAATTTGTGTCTAGTTTAGTATTTCAAAATTGAGATTCTGTGTGTTCTCAAAGTATAAAGTTCTATCAAATCAATTTCTTTTTGTTGAATATTATGAGAAATATACAGTAACAAAAATTAAAACTCATAGGACAGATCTAAGTGTGTTTACTTTATCTTTCTGTTTATTTATTAAGACCGAGCTTGGTCCATGCCTTTCTCAAAGAGATATATAGATAACTGTAGAAATATGTATCATAAGCCCATCTAAAAAGCACTTCTTTAATAAACGCTGAGCTGAACAGACGTCTCTAGTTTTATTTATTAGCCCTAATTTCCAACACTTACTATGCTTTTTAAGTTCACTTTCCACCTCGTAGAACATACAGATATACTTAAAATCACTTCTGAAGTAAAATGACACTCTGGAGGTGTGTTTTTCAAATGGTGAAGTTCTATATATCTGTTGTGGGAATGTATTGTTAATAGTTGTCTAGAAAAGGAATTTTGTTCACTCTTGGAAAACGGCTCTTGTAACATCCCTTCCTAAATGTTCTGACCCAATGAATACGAGCTGTTTGCGGCCCAACAGTACTTCCAATAGTTGCAAAAAACTTGTTTCCAGTATATCAATTTATCATAAATTGCTTATTGTCAAGTGCAGTTACTTAGTTTTTTAACGGTGTATCGTTAACATTTTAGACTATCCATTTAAATAATACCTAGATACCAGTAGTATTACACAACATAATATTTGTACGTCTTAAGAAATTGTCTGGTGTGGTACAGAGTTCAGTTCTTGGGCTCTTAATATTTTTATTTTGTACGTTCGATCTCAAATTCAGTTCAATTAAGATGATACTCAGCTGCAGAATTTTGCTGCCGATGAATTGAATCATGCTTTTAACATTTAAATGATGGTTTAATCAATAACGAATCTTAGGGCCAAATTCAGAGATTTCCCTAAATCTATACTAACCTTTCACTCATATCAAACTTATGCTTCACTTAATCTAGGGTGTCCTCATCTCATTCTAAATTGTGGTATTCGGAAATGAGTGCATCAAACCACAAATTACTAGATAAGGGAACAGTTGGCTACTCAAATATTACCAAAAATATAATGTCATCAGTGGAATATCACACCATTTCTTTATTTTGAATTTGAATAACTAACGTTGAAAATATACAATACATAATAAATTACATTACAAATAATAAATAATAACAATCAATTAATTATCCAGGTAAAAACGATTATCATATACCTAAACAATGATATCCCAAGTAATAATAATTATATTTAGTTTATTTTTCCTACCATCTATGTACTTCATACAGAGTAGGATGAGTGGCAAGAGATCGTTTATAACGTATGTAACAGAACTAATTTCTAAAAAATAATTATAACTCATATATCGTTTTATTGAATACTTGGACTTAATTATTTGTGAAATATATTGCTAGAATTTTATGAAACAACAAAATTAATAAATTAGGAGCATATAAGCACATGCCAAACACAACTAATGTATCACTAACCTAGCACTGATTTGTCAGGACGATTTGAGTACAATTTAAATGACTGACTCATTGAAATAGAATTGTTTATGAATACGATTAGGGCGAGTTTAGTATGAGATAAGCGTGAGTGGAACTTTAGTGCGATCTATGAATTTGGGCTTAAATATTACAATCTACGCTTAAAGTAAATCTAAAGTAATTTTGTTCTACAAAAGAAAAAAACGTGAACACCTACAAGCAAATATGTGTATTAACACGATTCTTCAAGACAAGTGCTATGACCTATTCATTAACACTATAAAAAAATTTAGGCATATATGTAGGAACTTTGATCAAAATTTGAAATTCATAGACTGTCTAGCTATCTGTAATTTGTCGATCTTCTTAATTGTTTATGATAATTGGAATATTAGATTTATTTTTACATAATTTGCAATAAAGGCGTTTTATTATTATTATCCCTAAATGCTTAAAAATAGATATAAACATGTTCTTAATACATACTGTAACTGTGGTATTTTACCAGAAATCATGATAATAATGCTTAATTATTTAATTCTAATTTCTCTTAAAAATAGGCTGTTATAGTTGAATTTAGCTGTTATAGTTCTATTTAGCTACTATTATTATTATTATTGAACATGAATTGTATTTTCGCATATGCTTCCGTATGCTAAATCTCATGTTTTATTAACTTTTAAGCTTTTTACAAAGAAAAAAACAAACAGTAATCGTAAAACTTCCATAGGCAAATGGTGTAGCTGTCCAACACCAGAAGATACGTTTTAATAGCTTTGTTCTTTTTACAATAATAGGTTTACTTAAAACTGAGAGTAACTAAGAATTTTAGAAACCCCCCTCCCCAACTAAGCTAGCTTTTTAAAATGCTTACTAATCTGAAACCATGAAATCTATAAATGTATTCTTTTTAGAGTCTTCTTTACTTCGTTTCGCCTTAGCTAACTTAGACTTAGTTAGTCTCAGAAGTAAGAAAATTATTTAGTAAAAAGAATACAACTAATATTAAATATCGGGTATGTTTCTGGGTCAGTTTCCAACGGTTTTAAGAAATTACCGTGAAAAACACATCATAAACTGACTGGAATTTTGGTGATCGTAGAGGATTTTCAATCTACCACCAACCGTTTGCTGATGTCCATACTGGTTGTAGATTTAGTTAAGAAGTTGTCTAATACAGGGCGCTCAAAATATATCTAGAATTCTTAGTGGAGTGCTGTGGAAAGTATCAATTACTTTATTTATGTTTTTTTTTAAATTATTACTATTTTGGTGTACCTAGTAGAGCAAGTATTTCATAGTGAAAATATGGAAAACTAAGTAATAAACAATTATGTTTAGAATAAAAATCGTATCTTCCAAGGCATATGAGTTTGATTATCATATAATAATTATATTTCTTCCTCCACTCTTTTTAACATTCAGGAATAGGCACTCTCATATTTTCATCTGTATATCATCTGTAATCACAGAAAGCAAGAACCTTCTACTCCAACAAGTCAGTAACATTTTCCTGTTTCAGTGTAAATTTCGAACTAAAGAACCGTTCTTGCAACGCAATATTCGCAACTGTTAGCAAATAGTCCACAATTGCAAGTGCAGAATAAAAACTTTCCGACTATACGAAATTTTATAGACAAATTTTGACTGTCGAACCACTGAAACCCCACATAATTTCGACGCCAACGGTTAGTTTTTGTAAATTTTGCTTGAAGGTTTACATACACTTATAAAATAAATTTATGAATGTTTTAACGAATTGCGGTTGTATAATAATAATTATTATTCAATATGATTAATAATAGTAAATCAAATATTTTGATTATGTAGTCTTGATTAAAAAAAACTCGTTTATGCGTCTACAGCAAATCCATATATACAACTTTTATGAATATAAACACATCATCGTCATCATGTGAATCATAAAAGTTATTTCCAGTAGAATTTCTTTCCAGCAGAACTTTTGTATGTGCAGCAAGCTGATGTCGTCAACGCATTTTAATATTCCTACGGTACTATCGGATTCCAGTGCCACGGAGATGATAAATCATTCCGGAGCTAATCGAATATACCGTTTAAAATCACCATGATCGGTCCTGTATAACATGCGACCTCGTGGAAACCATTATATCCCCATTTCATCTCATAAATAACAAACCCATAAAGATTGATTGAGTGCAGACAAAGAAACGACCCGGCCGAAAGAGATCGCCGCTCGAGAGGGAGAGAGACGGCCGGCGCCGCTGTACTCTCCCTAATTACAGGAACATGATGCGGCTGGATCAGTAACACGACTAGCGTAAGCATAGGGCGGAACCCCTCAAACCCGCTCCCCTTGCTCGGCGACTCCGCCGGAATATTTAATGGCGTACTCAGTAGCACGCTGTCAAACTTAATAATTTACAAGGTGGCTGGATGTGTAGCCTGCGACCGAGGAAAATGAAGTGCTTTCATAGCCAACTACACATATGCGGGGTTTGAACCAGTTAATCAGGCAGTTCATGGTTGTAACAAACGACACTCGGTGGCACATATGCGGCGTCCGACCGTTTAGATAAATGACGGAAGGTATTTGAATATTTTCAGGATTGTTGAGCGGAGCGGACGTCGGCCATGTTTTGATATGTCTTGATATTGCTTGGATGTGGAGACAAAATAAGAAGTCAGGCTGAAGTGCGCGATTTATTTACTGCGAAATATCCCGAAAACCAAATCTGGCAAGGGACAATTAGTAAAATATTTCACAAATTTGAGGAACACGGTACCATTGCAATAGGCCCATTCAGTAAAATTTTTTTATTGCATATTTCAAAAATTTACCCGTTAATTAGTTAGTATGCCAAAAATCAATTTTTTGTTTCAACGAGAAATGTGTGAAATAAATTAATGAAAACAGAGCGCGGAAAAACGTTGAGCAACCATTGCTGACGTCATAATAAGGGTACGGGCGACTGGCACGCTCTCTTCCCATTCTGTGTTAATACATACGATATGTGGATCGATTCGCAGTTTCGTTAATTATTGTTTTTATGTCTAAATGGGTCGAAACCGAGGATTGTACAAATATTGTATAGTTCCAGGCTGCAAAAGTACCTCAGGATCGACTCCGAATAAAATATTTATTTCATTACCGAAAAATGAAAAGTTTGTGTGATGTTATCCACGGTTTCCCCAGCCACGGTATGCAACTCAAAACCACCTTCGTTTTTCTTTGGATGCACGTCTAGGGGGTTGTAAAATATTATTATTTGAACATTTAGAGCACAATTCTCAACTTTATGCCGGAAATAAATTCTGCCCCATCTAAATGTTCGTGTTCACAAAAAATTCGAAATACGACGGCGACAGGGACCTATAAGCAGTTAAGAACCACTCTAGTTTTTCTTTGGTTTTCCATCTAGAGGGTTTTAAATATTATTATTTGAACATTTAGAGCAGAATTATAAAATTTATGCTGGAAAAAATTTCTGCCCCATCTAAACGTACCCGTTCACAAAAATTTCGAAATACGTCGGCGAGAGGGACCTATAAGCAACTCAGAACCACCCTCGTTTTTCTTTGGTTGCCCGTCTAAGAGGTTATAAATATTATTATTTAAACATTTAGAGCAGAATTTTCAAATTTATGTCGAAAAAATAAATTCTACCCCATCTAAACGTTCCCGTCCACAAAAATTTCGAAATACGTTGCGAGAGGCACCTATAAGTAATTTATTTAAATAATAATATAGACGGGCAATCAAAGAAAAACGAGGGTGGTTCTGAGTTGCTCGCACATACACGTCGTCGCATACATCCACAAGTACCGAGTCTAGTACGTTGGGTACATTTGTACACAAAATGGAAGGCAAAATTACGTCATTGAGAAAAATCCGAAAATGTATTTAGATATTCCAAGACATTCTATGTTTATAATAAATATGTTGTGTGAAAAATGCATTTCAACAAGACTTGATGTATATCTCTTATACACTCT
>NW_019416297.1:215339-284708 GCF_000390285.2 Anoplophora glabripennis
ACACAATAGTAACGTTTCGAACTCCAATTTTCAACTAAAACGAAAAATTAACGAGAAAGCCTGGCAAGTAAGTGGTGCCAAAAAAACGCAACATAAAAAATATATCTTTTTTGCGTTAGCAGTGATAGGTACAGTTTCAAATTCTTTATTTTATTCTGTGCAAATTCATGGAGGATAACACTGAAGATAATTAAATTTTATTTAGCTGTATTTTAAGTAGGTGTTTTATACAACCCTATAAACCTTGCTATTGAAAAAATAAAACTTGTTTGTTTGGTATGGCTGGATTCGGTTTTCTATAAGCTTTTCAACGAGCCCCCTCATGCCTTATGTTTCCATTTGAAAAAAAAGTAGGGGTAGCTGGGGGTTAGGGGGTTGAGGAAAAATTAATTATTATATAACCAAAAGATGGGAAAAAATCAAAGTCAGTTAACGTGTTTCGGCGTTTTAAAAAAAATTAACTCATTCAAAAGATATTAATTTTATTCCGTACTTCTGGCCATCCCTGTATATTTTTACTGGTGTAAATCCGTATCGAGAGGAGATAGGTAGATACTTTTTAAGATAATTGCAAATTTAGCATGAAATTATGGAATGAAAAACAAACTAGGAATTTGTAAATGATGAAAATGATGTATCGTATGACATTACGTTAGCAAAGAATAATTTAGATAATTCAACTATTAATTTAAGTCACTTGAACGATGTTCATGTTGGTGTGAAGGATCCAGAAGATGCCTTTAAAAATCTAAAACCCAAAAAATGATCTGGTCCAGATGGTTATACCCTGCTATATATTTAAGGCTTGTAGAGAACTCATATTATATCTATTATCAATAATTTATCAAAAGGTCTTACATTGCAGTACATTTCCAAGAGTTTTTAAAATAGCTAGAGTAACTCCAATACATAAAAAAGATGATAAGCATTTGGTCACTAATTATAGGCCTATAACGATTTTAAATTGTACTGCGAAAATTTTTGAATTTATACTTTATGAAAAAATATATGGCTTAAAAATATTATTTCTCCAGAACAGCATGGCTTTTTTCGATGCAGATCAATAGAGACAAACTTGACTTCTTTTGTTAATAGAATTAATCTGGCTTTTGAGGAAGGACAAGTTGACACCATATACACAGACTTTGCCAAAGCCTTTGATCGTGTCGGTTTAAGTGAACATATGATAAAATTATTCTCATCATATTTACAGGATAGGAAACAATTCGTTTGTTATAAAAGTACTGATTCACAGTCTCGGTCCGGTTTGGTGTACCTCAAGATTTCAATTTGGGTCCATTACTTTTCTTATTCATAAACAAATTGAAAATGAGAACGATTTTTCAGTATTACAACATGATATAGATAGGATATATGACTGGTCTATAAAAAATAAACTACATTTTAATATAGATAAATAAATGCAAAGTAATGATTTTCAATAGAAATAAAATTATAAAGCACCATACTTATTCAATGAACCGTAATACTCTTAGCAGAATATATTCATCCAAAGATTTAGGAATATACTTTAAATCTGATTTAAATTTCAGAAAACATATAAATGAAATTACTAATGCCTCATATAGGTTATTGGGCCTCATTAAAAAGGTAACTGATGAATTCAAAAACATTAACTCTATTATATATTTATTTAATACACTTATTCGCAGCCGCCTGGAATATGGGTCGATAATTTGGACACCTTCAAGACAATGTCTCAGCCATAAAATTAAAACAATACAAAATAAATTCATAAAGTACTTATATTACAAAATTTTTTACTACTGGATTTACATCTTATGAGCCTTACTGTATAGATATAGAATTTAAAATCAGTAAATTAGAACATAGGAGAATTAGGCGAAATGTAGTATTTTTACATAAAATCTTAAATGGAAGCCTCGACACTCCCTATCTGCTCTTACAATATACCTGATCACCGGATACGTCCCTCGAAAATAATATTTAATACAAATACTAAAACATTGATTAACAGTATATGTGAAATTGTTAATAAATATCACGATAGAATATCAATAGCATTTTTGATACTTTATTGGTCAAGATTCAGAAAGCCATTTCTAATACGGATTTTTCCTGAGAGATTGAACATATATAAAAACGCCTAGCAACAACATTTAATGAGTTTCATAGACGTCCTTAAGAAAGTTTCTGCTAAAGGTAAAAGATTATAATAATTTGTATATTAGTAAACTAAATATCCCTCTTATTTCTCCCTTTCGCAATTGTAATTTGAATGATTTATAGAACGTGCCTATAATAAATTAAAATTATCTGAATCACATCAAATACCGCGTTGCTGCACTATACTGCTCGGCAATTTGTCAGCTGATATTTATTGCCCAGTCGTCCAGTTCGGCTGTATGTGTACTCCGTTTGCCCTCGCGCGCATTCATCAACTGGTCTCGTATACATTTCTACCACCTCCACGTTTAATTCGACAAGATGGGCATATGAGGTATATGATTTTTTATTGAAAAATGTACATGGACAAAACTGCTGTTGTATTTCCAATACGCCATCTCTTTTTTTATGTTAATAACTGTAATTGAATTATGGATGCGTAGTCTATGACTGAGGAAAATGAAGTACCTACTTTCATAGCCGACTACACATTTGCGAGGTTTGAACTAAATTAATCAGGAAGTTAAGTTAAAACAAATAAGACTCGGCGGCACATAAGCGGCGACCGACCATTTAGATAAATGATGAAGGAAATTTGAATACGTTTAGGATTGTTGAGCAGTGCGGAGGTCTGATGTTTCATTACAATATTTTACTAGAGAAGTTATATTTTATGAAATGTGGAAGATTTTACTTTGGTATCGATTTTATGAGGGCGTTTAAAAGTCTGCAGACCGAGACCAGATTGTTCTTGAGATGGCAGATCTGCAATGATTGAAAAATCGGCTAAAAATTCACAAATAAAAGGGCAGTTATACAGGGTGTTCCTAAATAAGTGTCGCAACGGAAAACTGTAAATTCCTCCTGAAAAAAGAAACATATTTTTTCTCTTCCATTTTTCTCTCCGGGCTTTCGTTTTCGAGATACACGGTGTCAAAACTTTAATTTTTTTTTAGTTTTTCGCCAATATCTTAGGAATCGTTTGAACTACAGGACTGAGCTTTTGTACACACATTACCACTATTAATAGCTACTTTTTCGCACCCTTCTCGAATTCATTGGACGTGCCAGTGGTGGAGATTTTAAGGTATCGTAAGGGTTTTTCCCCCCCTAAATTTTACGCCACTGGAAAAATTGACTTTTGACAGCAAATTCTAAAGCGCCAATGAATTTTACACAATAAGAGTTCTCTTGGTTCATTGCTCTAAAGTCAACCGTTTTCAAGAAAAATGACTTTTTATGAACAAAAGCAAACATTTTGCTAACGTTTCGAAAATCTTTTGTAATTCAAAAAATAGGTAGTAATAATTAACAATTTTAACGAAATTTAACAACAGATAGGATTTTAACTTTTTTTTATCAATTTGGCGAGTAAAATTTACAGAAACTGTTCAAAATTACGTCCGTTGGCTTGAATGCACGCATTACATCTTCTAATCATGTTTCTTTCTGCCGCTGCGGCTTCACCTCTATCGGTCAACTTTTCGATAGTATTGACATGGAACGTTAGCAAAAATGTTTGCTTTTGTTCATAAAAAGTCATTTTTCTTGAAAACGGTTGACTTTAGAGCAATGAACCAAGAGAACTCTTATTGTGTAAAATTCATTGGCGCTTTAGAATTTGCTGTCAAAAGTCAATTTTTCCAGTGGCGTAAAATTTAGGGGGGGAAAAACCCTTACGATACCTTAAAATCTCCACCACTGGCACGTCCAATGAATTCGAGAAGGGTGCGAAAAAGTAGCTATTAATAGTGGTAATGTGTGTACAAAAGCTCAGTCCTGTAGTTCAAACGATTCCTAAGATATTGGCGAAAAACTAAAAAAAAATTAAAGTTTTGACACCGTGTATCTCGAAAACGAAAGCCCGGAGAGAAAAATGGAAGAGGAAAAAATGTTTCTTTTTTCAAGAGGAATTTACAGTTTTCCGTAGCGACACTTATTTAGGAACACCCTGTATAATAAATTTAATGATAAAAGTGTTGTAATAGCTAAAATAAAAAGTAATAGTGCAGATTATTACGTGCTGAGGCCATTTTTGATGCGAATAAGAGACTGGTACAACCAAAGTTGTTTAAGTGTAAATCTACAACTGGATTTAATTGCAACGAAACTACAATACGAATATCTCAACTCTATTGATGATTTGTAAACTGGAATTATTGGTTATGTCTATTGGAATCATATAATTGATTGTGTATTTGCCTTTACACGTCGTAGAAAGATGGTTTTAATGCGCAAACTCACAAATTACGTCACCCCATGCGTAAACTAGAAATGAAATGTCAAGTATTTCAAGTAAATATTTTGTAAAATATTTACAAAAAGTTGGAAACGACCATGTTCGAGTTCAGTTCATTTCGGCATGTCGGCCATCCATTAACGTCATATACATTATTTTATTTTGGAAAAATATATTCGCCTTTTATTACCCTTCTCATTGTCACGTTACAAGTTTACAGTGTTTACGGCTTTCCTAGGAGTTTTGATGAATAGCCCATGTCAAACAGCCGACGCCTAAAGCTGTAGTAAACCGGAAACAGCTTGGTATTGTTAGGCGGCACGCAATTTGATAAATCGTCTTTGCTTTAGACAGACCGGACCTTTTCCTTCGATACGAGTGCCTCGAATAGTTCTCTCACTGTGGGGGGTTTTTGCGGTAATTGAGTAATATAGTTGCCCCCGAAAGGACGTCGTGAAACTGGAAAGGCCATATCCTGTACAAGTGGATCCGTTTCGTCTGAAATTGCATTAAAGCTTCTAAGGACCCGACAAGACTTATGGATGATAATTATATTGTACTTGTCTTTACCGACATTAATGAACGTTCTTTGGTGTGGAAAGGATGAAATTCTTTTTAAAAAATGTAAGTGCTATGAGATGATATCTTGGATTGTAGTCCCACAAAAAATAAAAAGTATCGGATCTGGTATTCAGACCCATGTATTTCCATGCATTTTTTCCGCTGAATCCGAATCTGCCTTCAGATTTGGCCCAACGGGTCTGAATTTTCGGGAAAATTAAAAAAACAGGTCGAAATTCACAAAAAACGTAATTTACGATAGACGAAAGTTATAAAAAATCAAATTATTCTACCAGCTCACTAGACGTATGATTTTTACTCGTTTAATTCCAATTTATCATCATAGAGTCAGACAAGCTGGTCCAAATTCATTCAAAAACAGAAAATAGATTAAAAACGCCATTTTTATGGCATAATTCATGTTGCAGAGTTCTGGATCCATCTTTTTATCCACTCACCCATTTATGAATTCATACATCTTTCTATCCAGTCGTTCATGCATGAATACGCATATTTATTCATCCACCTGTACCACGTATAAAACACCCATCCACCCATCTATCCATCTAATTTTTGTACTGAGAGATGAGATAAGAGCCTAGAAGATTGAGAATGCAATTAAACTTGAAGAATACTCTACCTTCTAAACAAAAGAAAACGATATCTACGAATCATTCATATTTTTGTTGCTATAACGTGTTCTCTTTTCTTGAAAGGATACATGCAAAGGCTTTGGTTTGGTTCTTCTATTTTTCGTTTCTCTTTTTAACAACCAACAAAAATCGGCCATCATGTTTTCATCCCATCTTCCTTGATATCGCTGTTCTATAACCTTCATGTCCTGATGAAATCGTTCGCCTTGTTCTTCGCCAAGATCCAAGAGTTTCAGGAAACCAATCCAGATATGAATGAAAGAAGTGCAACTTGTAGTTCATTAAACATCCCAGATCTTAGAAGTCTTTTATCATTTTTGATACAATTTTTTCGTATTTAGGACTCTTCTTGTTTCCTAAAAAATTTGTCACTACAGCTTTGAAACTAGTCCAAGCACTCTTCTCAATGCTACTCATTATAGTGATGAATGTTGCATCCTTGAACAATGTCCTAATGTGAGGACCATCGAATACACCTTCCTTCAATTTCGCCTAAGAAGTATTCGGAAATTTTCGACCTATATAGGGCGGAAATTTTTTTAGGATGAAGATGTATGATTTCATAAATGGGTGGGTGGATAAAAAGATGGATCCAGAACTCTGGAACACGAATTATGCCATGAAAATGGCGTTTTTAATCTATTTTCTGTTTTTGATTAAAATTGGACCAGCTTGTCTGACTCTATGATGATTGGAATTAAACCAGTGAAAAATCGTACGTCTAGTGAGCTGGTAGAATAATTTGATTTTTTATTTTTCGTCGATCGTAAATTACGTTTTTTGTGAATTTTGACCTATTTTTTTAATTTTGCCGAAAACTCAGACCCGTTGGGCCACATCTAAAGGCAGATTCGGATTCAGCAGAAAAAAATACATGGCAATACAAGGGTCTGAATACCAGATCCGATATTTTTTTTTGTTAGGCCGTGTTATTCATGCATGTTATTTTTCTTTTTGGGAAGTCCTGTTGGTATAAGTTTTGGTCGTAGATTTTGGTATGGTACCTACTTTAATTCTGTAAGATTCACTTTGTAATTTCAAAACTGATTTATCTAAAGACTACGAGCGAATAAGTCTTCTTTTTTTAATGGATAATCAAGTTTTTTTGAGTTCCAAGCATGCATGAGAAGCCATTGACAAATTCCCACTATTTCTTCGTTTGGAAAAAAGTCTTATTGCTCTTACCCTTTTTATTATTTGTGAATTTATTGTCATTTTTTGTTGATACATTTAAGGATACTAGCGTTTTTTTTCTATAATTCGTTAAGTTATAGTGAGGTTTTATTATTAATTATTTGTGCATTGTACTTATTTCCCTGTTTATTAAGCTATGGTTTGTTAGAGCTGTAGGCGACGCAAAGCAGACAGTCAGTTGTGCGCGTCAGACTTACGTTGGAATCTAAAACACAAGAACAAGCGTAGCTGGTTTGTTAGAGTCTGCTTAGGTGAACTCACGGTAGGCAGAAAATTATGTGCGTCGTCGGTTTAGTCGAAATCAAATTTGATTTGATTTCAACGCAGCCGTTCAGTTGAGCTGACAGCGTACAGTACTAAAAAAGCATTTATTTTTAACGAATTTTAAAATGACAACCAAGTTTTTACCAGAAGAAGACGATAAATTAATCGATCTCGTACGAAAACTGCCCCCATTGTATACCGTCCCTTCCAAACGTCTGTTCATTCGATCTTCACTCTTATTTTGACGACGACAAGTAATCAAATTTAAAAGATCTTTTTCATGTTCTTTTTCAATAAGTATTCTCAGCAAAAAATGTTCAGCCATTGTCATTTTGCCAAAATAATAATAAATATTTTCGTCTGCACTTATCAGCATACAATCATAAGCACTAAATCTAACAAAACACCCTCCTTCAAAACCGATAAAGGTGAACGCTACAGATTCTGCTAACCGCGTATGTCGTCTGCGACGCACAGTTCTAACAAACCAAAGCTTTACCTAGCGTGTATTTATGATTTTGTTTTTAAACATTATTGAAAGAAATATATAAAGAACTAACAAGTGTGAAAAACTTCAGAGGCGACATATTCTAACCATGGATATTCGTAGTAGATCATTATTATGTTGTATAGAAGCCATTATCCTCAGGATAAAATTAAATATTGAAATATATGTTAAATAGCAATAAATATTGAACGCAGTCAAATTCTGTTGAGGTTGATGACTGCATTAAAGATATAATTCGGATTACCTTCTATTTATGGGTAATGACAAATATTAATGATACTGTTGGAATTTTTAGTTTATTTTAGTTAAGATAATTAAATTGAATTTAAAAAAATCCTATCAAACTAAGCCAGTGTTCTTCGATAGCAAAAGTCTGGGTATGAAAAAAACATCTAACCTCATAGATAATACTCGTAACTGGTGATATAGTGGGAAGCAACTACTCACTCCAACTAGCATTAAAATATACGAGCAATATCTAGTAGGTAGCTATATAATGGGTTGGGAAATAAGTAATGTCCGTTTTTTCAGATTTAAGATATTTTAAGTGATGTATCCATTATTATTTATGACCTCTTCTAAAGGCCGTTTTCACACTAGCCGACACGACAACGATAACGATGCCGGTGGATGCGTAACCTCATATAAATAAATGGTCATGTTTTCACACTCGCCGATATGTCGGTATCATGTATTTTTTTTTTAGGCATCAATTTCTCCCGGGTCTATCATGAAATAGATCTGGTAACCCTAGTATCATGTCGTGACAGGCTACTCCACTCGTGTCGTCGCTGATTTTGTGTCGGTATCGGTGCTGTGCTGATGTCTTGCCGGTGTCGGTGTCGGTATATGTGAAAATGCCCTAACATTTCTCGATGCCTCCTCTTCTGTAGCAATCCTCCGGACTTCATCCAACCAAGTTCCTAATTCATTGTCGTTGTTAAAAGAAAGCGTAAGATTGGGAGAGTAGGCGGATGATGTAGAACTTCCCAATTCAACTCCCGAATGACCGTTTTTTTGAGGTAAAAAATTATAATAATTTGTATATAATGTGTAGAAAATTTCTTTTATATGTTCATTTGGCCAACAACATATTTTAATTGTTTATGTCCTCACACAATTTTATTGTATTGATGATCAATTTCGTTTTGTTCCGTTTCAAAAGGTCTCCAAAATGCCGTGTTGTAATAATATTAACAAAAAACAAAATATCCCTCTTATTTCTCCCTCTCGCAATTATAATTTGAATGATTAATAGATTAAAATTACCTGAATCACACCAAATCCCGCATTGCTGCACTGCACTGTTAGGTAATTTGTCAGCCATTTTTCAATAGCTGAGATTTATTGCCCAGTCGCCCAGTTCGGCTTTCTGTGTACGCCGTTTGCTCGCGCACGCATTCTTCAACTGGCCGTATTCACATACATTTCTACGTTTAGTTCGATCAGATCTGTATATGGGTATGGCTAAATAAATATGGGAGCAACACTTTAAGAGGTCGTAATAAAGAATCCCCTTCTAATCCTAGCAGACGCATAACATTGTTTTTCAAGTATGAAGTTCTGTCTTGTTCGCCGGAGTTGCTTGTTTTGTAGGGCTTAACCATTCTTTCCGAAGTTCTAAGTTCACGTACAGACCTTTAATAACTTAATACCTTAAAAATAAAGTAAAAGTATGAGATTGAATAATAAAATATATAATTTATAAAATACTTTTGGAAATAATAGAAACTTCAAAAGCGCAGTGCCAACTAACGATTTAATGAAAACTAATGTCAATTCATTGAATATACTTTATATTCACAATTTTTAAAAACACAATTTATTAAAAAGTAAAAATAAAAATTGAATGTTTACGAACTTTGACGCCCTTACGTAGCTGAACGTAATAACTTGATAGAGATGAAGCTAAATAGTCTCGTATTATTTTATACACGGAATATTGGAACACCACCCATTACCACATTTAAGTGGTAATAGGTGGCCAAAAAAAAATTGTAACCACCAAACACTACTAGTAAATTTTCTTGTTATTTCAAAGCAGTACTAAAAAGTCTATTGAATGTTGTGTGAATAATATTACTATGTACAATAATTAATTGCTCAAAATAAAATAATTACTTCTTTCGTAGCAGCGATCAGTTTATTACCGTATCTTCAATATACATACCGCCATAATTAATTAATCGCCATTTATAAATGCCTTGGTTATTTTTAGTTGTTTAATTAACAAAGAAAAATGGGTACTTGAAAGAATGAGTTAGTACATTATCAATATCTGTGAAGAGAAGATCAAAGAAACTCTAATCTATATTTTAAAGAGATCGTTTAAATTTAAACGTATAAAACAAATATTTTATTTATAATATTAATGGAGTATGTATAAATACAGCAACATATTTAAATAAATAATAGCACATTTTAATTGAATAGAATAACAGGTTATCATCACATTTGATTTACTTCATTAGTTGTAAATTCCCCATTTCATTCCGTTTTTTAAAGGAATTTTAAATAAAAATACGAAAATACTGTTGAATGTGAGTTAATTTAACAAATAGGATATCACTTCTCGTATTTTATTGGACGAACCTTGGAGAAATTAGTATAAATTTCATACTTATTCGGTACCTAAAGAAAAATTTATGGACCGAAACTCTTAGACTAAGAGCCGGATAGGAAAATTTTCCTTATCATTTTAGGCACCGTAAGAGTCTATGACTTAAATACTACAACGTAAAAGAAAACATTTGAACACTATGCCGTCAATTCTCCGTGGCACATGGGTTGTCAGCGGAAAATCAAAACAAATCAATAGAAATTGACGGTATTTCGACCCAAGACAGATATTAGAAAAATAAGACAAAATTTGGAAAGAATAAAAAAATTTCATTTCCCAAATATTTTCACTAATGTAAAAATTATAGAAAACTGTACGGCGTGCCTGATTTTAAATAAAGATATTTATTTGAAAGTTATATTTTACTATGCCGTACGAATACACTGGCTCTAATTGACGGCATAGTGCTCAAATGATTTCTTTTAGGTTGTAGTATTTAAATCATAGACTCTTATGGTGCCTAAAAAAATGATTAGGAAAATTTTCCTATCCGGCTTTTAGTCTATCTGTGAGACACATATTTCATGGCAGTGGCGGGCGATGTGATTGCAAGTAAAGTAGACAATAGTAAAAGTTTGATTAAAAGTGAAATAAATACCTACAAAATAATAGGTATATGTACTTACCCATTAGAAAATTATTGTAAGAATGTTTGAAAGATCACCATTATGTTCCATTTCAGTCATAAAATTTTTGATGAACCACAACTATTTTTTATAAATTAGGTCAATACAACAGTCTTTCACTAATCACAATAGTCGAGGCAATGAAGCACTACAAATTTTTTGCATTAAGACGGATCGGAATGCGGTTTTTTGCATTCGCTTCCTAAATTTTTTGTAAAAAATGTATCTACTTTGTATCTTATGCAAACCGGAAATTGCATTGCTGCAGCCAAAAATGCATTCAAAAAATGCATTTTTTGAAACGCCCTTTGGAAGATTTAAAAACTTAGTAAATAAGAGTCAGAACTGGCCCAAATCGGGTTCTCGGGGGTTTTCGAGGTCGCTGAACACGATTATGATGTTCAAATTGACCCACAGCCGACCTGGAGCTCAGGAACGCCGATGAACGTCATCTCCGTAGGACTCTCCCAAAATTCACGCGGGGAAAAAGTGAAACTCGGCGCCCAGGGGTTTTTTGGGTCGCTGAATTCAAATATGGCATCGGCAAACACCTGGTGCACCGGAACCTGGACGTGGACGTCATCCCCGAGAATTTTCCTGACAAGATCGCCAAAAACAACCCGAAAATCATTGTAGGGGCGTTTTTTGGGGCGCTTAATCCAAATTTCACGTCAAAAACGATCCCCCGAACACCTAGTGCACCGGAACCTGGGCCTGAACGTCGTCTCCGAGGGTTTTCCAGACACGATCGCTAAAGACAAACCGAAAATCGTCTCATAATTTGACATATTCATTGATGTGTAACTCTCGCCTGGGGCCCTCGAAAAAGTTGATCCGTCCAGGTTACGGCGCACCAGGTGTCCGGGGGGTGTTCGCCGATGTCACATTTGAATTCAGCGACCCAAAAAACTCCCGTGCGCCGAGTTTCTCTCCTTCTCCGCGTGAATTTTGGGAGAATCCCACGGAGATGACGTTCAGGGCCAGGTTCCGGTGCACCAGGTGTTCGGGGGGTCGTTTTCGACGTGAAATTCGGATTCAGCGCCCCAAAAAACACCCCATAACGATTTTCGGTTCGTCTTTTTCGATTGTGTGAGGAAAGCCCTCGGAGATGAGGTCCGCGTCCAGGTTCCGGTACACCAGGTGTTCAGGGGTTCGTTTTCGACGTGAAATTTGGATTCAGCGCCCCAAAGAACGCCCCCACAATGATTTTCGGGTTGTTTTTGGCAATCTTGTCAGGAAAACTCTCGGAGATGACATCCACGTCCAAGTTCCGGTGCACCAGGTGTTTGCCGATGCCATATTTGAATTCAGCGACCCAAAAAACCCCCGGGCGCCGAGTTTCTCTCCTTCCCCGCGTGAATTTTGGGAGAGTCCCACGGAGATGACGTTCATCGGCGTTTCTGAGCTCCAGGTCGGCTGTGGGTCAATTTGAACCCGATTTGGGCCAGTTCTGACTCTTATTTACAAAGTTATTAAATCCTCCAAAAGTTGTCTCAAAAAATGCATTTTTTGAATGCATTTTCGGCTGCAGCAATGCAATTTCCGGCTTGTATAAGATACAAAGTAGATACATTTTTTACAAACAATTTTTGGAAGCGAATGCAAAAAACCGCATTCCGATCCGTCTTAGTGCAAAAAATTCCGAGGTTGAGTGCTTCATTGCCTCGACTATAAGTGGCTAGAAGTTATATGCATTCTATAAAATTGCCCCTGCTTGAAGACAAGTTATATCGAATCAGTTTGTCGTATTTCTATCTACTTTAGTATTATGTCGTTCTAATTCTTCTCTAAATGAAGGAGAAATGCTAAATTCTATTCAATTTTGCCCAAAATTGCATGAAAAAGAGCAAATTTGAAATGATTTTCGCATTGTTTTTTTTACAGCATTTGTTTAAATTATTGGAACTTGTAAGCCACTTGTGATTGTCGTAAATCCTGTTGCTAAAATATTTACTACAGTTTTTCTTTTGTTGTGCACAATTTTAAGAGGTAGTGTAGAACGTCGTTACGACAATGGGCATGTTTGTTTTCAAATGTTCTGGAGCTAAAGGGAATTGTTTTTAGTCGTTGTAAACAATTTTCCCAGACGCACTGCATCTCCATTTAAATTTAAAGATGTTCACTGAAGGTTGAAACATGTCACTTGAGATTTATTTATATTTTTTATTACAATTAGGTACCTCTTTGTCTGAAAAGTCAGGTAATTTATGCTTGTAAGCTCTGCATATGGAGCTTTATAAAAGTTTCAGTATAGTACTTAAATACAAAAGAACTGATGGTTTTCTAGAAATATTTATGAACATGCATTTCGGAAGTTAATAGCTTTTACAAATTTTTATTGTCCCTGTGTACTGCCTATATAAATTTATGGTGGGTAATGTTGATTTTATGGTTACTGCTTTTTCCGAAAATAAAAATAAACTAAAATATAGTGAGTATAATAAATTAGTTCCGGATACCGATAGTTTCGTGTTTCATAGGTTTTACGATTACTGCGGTTAGGGGTAACACGAACATAAATCATATTTATCTTCGTCACAGAAAACGTTCCGATGGAGGTGTCGACGATTTGGAACGCGGTTTATTTTCATGTCGCATGACGTCTACAAGGGCCTGTCACCACGGAAAGAATCTGTATTTTCTTTTAAACTGGCATGTCTGTTTTGAATAGTAGCGTATACTGGAGAAGAAACGCTGACATTGGCAGCTTGCCCGACCGAATTTCGTCTGAAACGTATACGAGAAATAATTTTAACGCGTCGCTCTCACAGGAAATAAAGTACCACCACAAAGCGAGTCGTAGATTATCCAGAAAGTAACATAATATTTCAAACTGGGCGTTCGTTCACTTTTACAAATTAGTAACGTGGCGCGGCGTCTTTGAGGCGCAATGGAAATGTCTACTTATTTTCGATGATATCTTTATATCTCAAAAATGCATTAAAGCATTTAAAAAATATTGGAATCTTATGTCCACGGATTTTATTTTACATTTTCCGGAAAAAAAAACAGACTTAATAAAATGTTTCACTTGCATCTAAAATGAGATTTACCGCGGTGAAAGTTAATATTACATGTACAGGATGCCCAGAAAATTAAGAAATATGAAAATGTGGTAAGAGTAAACTATCTTTATTTTTACTGGAAAAGTGATGTATTTAGCAAAAGCTATGCTAAAAAAGTTACTTCAGTTTTTAAATAAAACAATTCGTACACAAAACTGATTTAATTTTTTAAAGAACGTAATAAATGTGTTAAAAAATGTATAAAAATATTCAAAAACTCCCTCCACCAACGTCCACACAAGTTTGAAGGAGAACGATTATAGCTTCGTCTAACGTCTTCTGAAGAGATGGAAATGTATAGCCCTAACATTGATTTGGCTGGTCGATGTTATTGTGCAAAGGTCTGCTGTACATAGGTACACAACCTGTTTTGAGTCGACCCATGTAAAAGTTCATAATTGTTAAATCTGGACATCGTGTTGGCCATGCAAATAGACCATGCTGGCAAACCAATTCAGTGGTTGGGGAATGTATCATCTAAACAGGTTCTAAAAGGACCTCGCAGGTCTCTTATGGAAAATGGCCGATAGTTTTGAAACTGGATTTGAATAGTTCTCGAAGCGTAGATAAAAAGTTATCATAGGCACTAAGCTGAGAAAATTATATTTTCCGATATAGTCGATGAGCTAGGAGTTATAGCACCGCGAGGTACAAATTAAAGAAGACTCTTAGCTTGCAAGGTCAAATGAAAAGAAGCCGTGCAATCTGTCCCAAACACATGTTCCTTACGTTATCGGGGTCACTAAATCCGAATCTGCCATCCATTCGGCTGTGCGGATGAGTTTCAAGATCACATCAAGATCAAATGAAGATCATTGTAAAAGTAATTTGTTCCAAACATATGTAATCATATTAAGTAATATTTTATTACAGCTTTAGGATATTTTTTATTATATTGTATTGCGCATTTGCAAAGTATACAGTGAGAAGTCTTAAGAGGATAACAGGTTGTAAGATGTCCTACGGCCAACCTGGTTCTGGAGTTTACTAATTAATTGGGTAGGTTAAAAAATCGAAGTAAAAACTTTTTTAACTAAAGTACATTCTTTATTAATGTTGTACTACACACCTATCAAACATCGCTGATGAATACATATGTTTTTGACTTTACCATACATCCTAACGAATACATATTGAATCATTTTCAAATAAGAAAATAATATTGTCTGAAATAAAAGGTATAACATAAATTATAATTCAGTAATTCAATTATCAATTAATTATTTGCATTCATTGTAGTATTTAATAGCGAATCATCTAGGTACTTCACATGTGGTTGATGGCGGGCATAACCTAGAAACCAAAAAACACTGGCCACATGAGCACAAGTTTCTACTACTCTCGCCCTTGAGTAACACGTGCAATAATATGCTAGGATTGGACCATTATCTTGATCACCACTATAATTATCTAGTCTTCATCCACGTTGACAACTAATGAATATTTGATGTCTTCCAGCATTTCGGAATCTTGAGAAAATTCGTACTCTTAGTAATTTCTCTATTCATAGAAACTCAAATTTGTATAAATTTCCCTGAAACTCATAAACTAAATTGAAATTTTGCGAATTATTAATCAAAAACTGTTAAAATTGGCGTGGATTGAAGTTTGACGATGAATATCTTTTAAACGCTTCATTTAATCGACTAATCATAAGGGACCATTTTTGTAGAGCAGTTAATTTCCTACAAAACTATGAATTGCGCATTTCATAATGATTTTTTGTTAACAAGTTGTAAAATTCATAAGCAAAACAGAAATTTGTCTCAAAATAATCAAACTTCAACCTTTAATATCTTTTAAACGGTGAGGTTTACGAAAAAATTGTAAGAGACCTTTTTTGTAGAGTTCAATTTCCTACAAGTATATGAGGGGAGATATTTTTAACGAACAGTTGATAGCGAGATATGAATTTTTTTTCTAATACTGAGGAAAAAATGGAAAACTGTAAAGCGGAAAACCTTCCTATTAAAATTAAGAGCGCATATTTGGAGAGAAATTTCTAGAGGTGTCTAGCAACCTATTTTTCAGAGTATAAAGTAAAACAAATATAGTCGATTTTTTTGACTCACCCTAATGTTCATCCAATTGAAATTCATCATCATTTTCCCTAAGCACCTTCTGTATACTGTATACCCTGTATAGCATCTGTATATCCGAATGGATGGCTGATTCGGATTCAGTAACCCCGACAATCTAAGAGATATGTGTTTTGGACAGATTGCACGGCTTCTCTTCATTTGACCTTACAATGAGTCTTCTTCAATTTATTCCTCGCGGTATTATAACTCTTACTTTTCGGCGACTATATTTCGAAAAATATAATTTCCTCAGCTTAGTGCCTATGACAACTTTTTATCTAAGCTTCGAGAACTATTCAAATCCAAATTTTCAGAACTATCGGCTGGAAGCCATTTTCCAAAAGGAACCAGCGGGGTCATTTACGACAGAATGCACTGAACAACCATCTTGCTGGAAATAAAAAAAGGTAATTTCGGTCAGAGGTAAAAAAAAATTTCCAATTCAGTAGCAAAAAGAAGTGTAGTCCTGTTCCCAAAGGAAAGCGCATTTACTTTTTTTTAAATATTGTCGACTAGATGATATTCGGAAATGGAGATTCTCGTCACTCCATTATCACTATGCCATTTGTTGGAAAAGTGGAGAATTCTTCCGAAAACATAATCTGTTGATGGAAATTTCGTTTCATACTTTCGATCCAGAGACTAAAATCGAGACGCTTCGCCTCGTGCCTCTAAAGTGTGGTTGAAAACTGATTTGTACAGCAGAATTTTAATTTGTTTCAAAATTGTTTGTTTGTGAGCACTCCTAAGTAATCCGAGCGTCTCCTTAGTGACATCGTAGGATATTCATTCGCCGAGTGTAGATTTAGCACAGTAACGACATATTCATCTTCATAGTTTTTCTTTTGCCTCGGTGTTTCTAACAGCGAGCCTATTCAAAAAAAATGTTTGACCTATTTTATGTAAAGATGATTGAGCCATATGCACACCTGGTAATTTTTCGTTGAATTGGCGATAAATGTTATCACTCTTTCTTAGCACTGTATTAGATAAATATTTTTCCATAAAGTTAGCATTTTTGCGATAAATAATAATTGTTGGGAACGAATTTTTAAATAAGTAAGTACAGACAGCAAGTGAAGAATAAAATGTAATTCACAACCTTCTATTGAAGTAAAGTGATATAACGTCAATGATGAAATAATAATTATTTTATGACACAAAATTTTCTATAAAAATATTTTTTTCCGGTAATACAGAAAAAGAGTTTTTCCTCGTAGTTATATCCGTCAACAAATATTTACTGTACCAATTTTGTCACAGTTTGGAATTCTATCATATCTTTTTTCATATCTAAAACTTTGTTGAGAAAAATTATAAATAATAATAGCAACATTTTCAGTTCTTCCACATTTTCACACCCTGTTCACTCTAATCGCAGACAAGGAGGGTCAATTTTGCTGTAAATTGGAATTCTTTCATAACTTTTAGTCCTCAATTTTCTAGATACACCCTACATGAAACATTAACATTCTTCATGACAACCTCGTTTTAAAAACAAGTAAAACTTTTTAGCAAGTGTGCTCTTATTTTTTTAATTATCTTGTTCATGGTTGTTAGCATACCTGGTAATACATCATTTTTTGAAGATCACGCTAGTTGTGATGGAGTCAAAGCAGAACAACAATAGCTTGATTTATGAGCGAGTATACTCGCCGAAACTCGCATCGTGGAAAGGCGCCTTAACGTACATTTTGTTTGTTTCATTTAATTATAAGAGCAATAAGGGCAACGATATGTTATTTTAATTTGTACTCATTCATTTTGTTGTGTCAAAAACATGTAGTGTGTCATACCACTATATAAAAGGAAGATATCCGATTATTAACTTTTATTCTCCTGTTAGAACAAAAACATACGTCCTAGTATTATTTGGTCTATAAATAATTAATAAATAATATTTGTTAAGCGGTGAAATTTTTATTAATTAATAAATTTGATTGATTGTATCAAAGTGGTTACAATATATTTACTACGACATCTGCAAGAAAAATATAGTAACAGGTAGTGATTGTGGGTAGTTTGTATCAAAAACAATTTCCTCACTATAATATCAATATAATTAAATTAAACATTCTCTCTTATGCGAGATATACGTATATTTTTTTAAATTTCTAGCGCACATATTGTAGATAATTTTATAATTTGCAGTTACAATAATTTAATATGTTACACGTCATAAAATAACAAAATAAATGGTACAACTAAATAACATTGCTGCCTTGACGTCAACTTAAATTGTATTTTTCTGATCACAATGTTAAATGCATTGGAAAATATTTATGAAGAAAAATTGCTCAACAAATTCTGCCAATTATACGTTGACTCATAAACACTTGACAAACTCGGTCTTGCGTCATTTTTATATATTTTACAAACATTTGGCTGGAAATGTGCAAAGTTAATTTATTATGAACCTGACGATTTATTGGAATTTTCCGTATTTTCCTAAATGTTAATGGGTTGGGAACTAATTTTTTATGTTTTCATTTTTAACCTTGGACTATCAAAATATTCGTTTGAAAATAACATGTTATTTATATAATATCTGTAATACATGGTGTTATTTATATCAAAATAGTAATTTTATGTCAGCGTTGAGGCAAGACAGGCATATGTTTCTAGTATTAAATTTCTAAATGGAAATGCCCAAATCGTTAACATATTTTACTATGCTAAACCACATACCGTACCAGCTAGATCACTTTCATTTCCTGAACTAAGAAGTAGAAAATTATGGTCCCCTTTTTTAATATTAACGGAATATTAAATGACTTAATGAATAGTTAGGCGAAGTACAAAGCAAGTAATGATTGCATACGGAACATCATAAACATGTACACTATCATCAGTCGTAACTATAAATAGAACGTTACAAAATGATATATTTTTTGTAATAACTGCTTGCTATAAATACCTAACTAATTAACTGACTGAAGTACCACTCGTTTTCTGATATTTATAATGTTGCCGTATAATTGTACGTTTGTCAAGTACATAATGAGCACATGGATGTATAATTATATAAATTAAAATTTTTCAATTGCTTGGACTACTAGGTGGAGTTTAAAGTTATTATGGCAAAAAAAACAGAGGCTTCTGAAAAGTCAAAAGAGATAGAATACAAATAGGGACATCGTCAATAATCCAACCTCGAATTTAGTTCCATAAGTTCAGAATTTAATATAGGAGTTATTTGGTGTACACCGATTTTTTCGGAAGCATTTGCTTCACTGTTCATCATAAGACTCTATTTATTAAGTTAAAAAATATCGGTAGGTATACGTGGTGATTTATTTGATAGTGTGGATAATATACATATACGTAATTGTAATTTTGTGTTCCACAAGGACCGTACCTTAGACCACTTTTGTTTTTATTTGATATCAAATATTTTAAATTCTCTCATCTTACTGATAATTTTTTTAACTTTCATATGAATTTGTCTAGATTTGAAGAATATTCTCAGAAGAACAATTTATTATTGAATATGTACTAATAAACGTTATTCTTCGACGTTTTCACGACTTGAAAATTGAGTGTAAGTACTTTGTAAATTAAAAATGAATAATTCGATAAGAGATTTAGGAATCATACCTGTCTAGAAATTAACTTTCGATTCTCACATTCTACAAGTTATCAAGAAAGTTTATCGTAATTTAGGCTTTATTATGAGACGATTGAATCATTTACTAATCTTAAATCAAATATATTCGTGAATAAGCTAGTCTGGAATCGTTATAATAATTGATCGTATAGAGAGTTCAGATTAAATTTGTTAATATGTTAAATTACAGATTTCAATTGACAGTCACTATGAATCTTATGATACCATCAGATACATCATGTCTCGCAAATTATTATCTCGTATAATTACTTATGATACTTGTCCTTTATAAATTGCTTAATGACAAACAAGGTCGATTGCAATTCTGTTATCAATAAATTAAACTTCAATATTAAACAACGGTTAACAAACGTTATCCAATGCTGTATTTTATTATATCATTTTTTAGATTTTTTATATTTTTTTTTTATAAAAATACATCTCAAAACAAACAAAATTAAAAGAAAATTTATGATATCTTTAGTTTTTGCCAATTTACAGGTATTTGAAAATGTTTTACTCGAAATATTCAAATGTTCATAACTTCTTGAGGGGTTGAAATAAAAATTTGAAAAAATTCTATGAAAATTACTCTAAATGGGTAGGTACTAAATAATAGTAAAAAAAATTAAGAAAATTAAAAATGGCCCGGTCACGACATCGCTGATTTAGCATGGAATGCTTCATATTTTATATATTTAATTTTATCCGGTTATTGGAATTTTTGTAAAAAATTGTTGTTTTCTTAACTGTATAAATAAAAAAATAACATATTGTATTATGACATCATCATAGACAAGGAAAAGTAGAATTTTCAGATGACTACAAAATTGGAATATGAAACGAACGAAACATTAGGTAATTGTTAAATGACCTGATATTCTATGCTAACTGAAAATTTTAACACGAAAACGCAGTTTTACATATTTTCCTATAGGATTTATAGTTTTGTTCTGTTTCAAAAGGTCTCCAAAATGCCATGTTCTCCCTTTCGCAATCATAATATCAATGATTAATAGAAGGTGCCTATAATAAATTAAAATTACCTGAATCACACCAAATTCCAAATTGCTGCACTGCACTGCTGGGCAATTTATCAACCATTTGTCAACAGCTGAGATTTATTGCCCAGTGGCCCAATGTATTTCGTTTGCTCGCGCTTGCATTCTTCAACTGGGCGTATACATTTCTACCACCTCCACGTTTAGTTCGTTCAGACCTGTATATGGGTATAGCTAAATAAATATGGGAACAAGTTTTTCAACTATTTCAATGCCGAGTTACTACGTCAGCGACCGAACCTGGTACATACTGTCAACCTTTTGGGTCTTCAATTAATCGACATCGGATACTGTTAGTTTCGTGTTGTAAAATTAATTACCTACTTGTGTACAGTTTGAAATAAAAAGATTTAGTTCTTATTCTTTATTCCACATGCATGATTTGGTGAACTCTTCATTCTAACGCGCTGGAATAAATAATTACCTTTTCATGTGGGCAGCGGTTCTCAAAATGTAATGGGACGGATTTAAAAAAATAATATCCGTAAATATTCGTAATTTTGAAAAATATTTTTTTCTTGATTCATTTACGTCGCAAATTATACTCGCAGTTAAACTATATGGATATGTATATTTAAGGTTCACCTTGTACGATAGAGTCAAAAGTTACACAATATTTCCAAGAAATAATTGCGGATCGTAAGTTGTAACAAGTTCACCGATAAAAAGGCTTTCAATTAATCCGCCACTAATTACTAGCTGCTGGAGAGGAGTTGAAGAAGCCGCCGGGAGAGTTGTAAATGTTTAGGAGTCAATTAGTCGTCACTCCGGGTAAATGCGGATGTGCGGCGTCCGGAATCTCAACCATTCGTTACTAATTTCCTCTTTCATTTAGCCCGACTTCCTGTTCAGCACATTAGGAGATGCATTACAAACTCGACTAACACGGCTTTGAGCGCGCCCACTTTGTGCAAACCATGGAAAGGCTTTAATTAGAGAAACTATTAGCGAGCGACTGGGGAAAAACGGGGACGGCGAGGAAATATCGCACTTTGCGGATACCGACTCTGTTTCCGGTGTTGAACAGTTTTCTGCCAGTGGAAAATTATCTGCATGGCCAACGGAGTTAAAGGACACCGGAAATTTTATTTGTTTTCAGATTTTTTTCCTGTACTCGGTTCTACAGGGAGTTCCACAAAAATGAGGGAAACCGCTGCAGTAATTTGGTGTAGAAGCTTGGATAATATTTAAGTAATAATAATTTCAGTAATATTTAAACCTCAAGGGTCACGCTATGCCAATTCGCACCACCGTTTTTTTTTAACAGCTGGCATGTCTTAGGTAGCATCTACCGAGAGTTTCCCCCCACCACGAAAATTCCTTCTATAGCTCAAGCAGTCAAGCCGTACCACTGCTGGCCTCAGTCTGTTATTGTCGGCCAAACTAGAGAGTCTGAAAAATCCGATCGGTGCGAATTCACAGTAGTGTGACTTTAGTGTGGGTAAAAGTGTGGTTGAATTTATATCATATAATCTAGAAATAAAGGGAATTGAAATTTTTGGTTTATTTTTATCTCATTTTCCGTGTCGAATAGACTAGTTTATTTAGTTATTTACAATTTACAGAAAAGGAGCCAAAAATCAAACTTCAAAAAATGCTTATATTTGAGATACCGGGAGAAATCGATATCATTTTTTCTTCAAAATATAGACTTTGAACTTATAGTCATTATTTATAAATAAACACCAATTAAAAAAAATTAATGTTTCGAAAAATGTTTTTTTCCAATCACTTTTTTTATTAACAAATTATTTTTTTTCAAAACTAATTAGATCATTCGATTTCTCGGAAAATTTTATCCCAATTTTGATTTAAATACGTTATGTTTTCGTTAACAAATAAAGAAGACGTAAAGGTTCAAAGTTGACAAACTCCCAATTCGCACTAGTGTGACTTTTAAGGTGGTCTGCCACGAGTATGACTTGAAGGTTAAGTTTTAAAACACCTGAGTGCTAATTGTACTTATGAAAGTAACAAACAATACAACTTCAACTTCTTACAGCACCATTATTTACTAGCGTATTGATAATATTTTTATTTATATTCAAATTCTGCTCCACTTAACTACCAAAATAACTACAGAATTATTGAGTATCTACATATAGGTTTTTAATTTAAGTTTTAGAAAAATGAGCTAAATATAAGAGTTGTAGATATTACTAACAAGTTATTTCCGATTACATTATATACAAGGTGCTTCCTAAAGGCGTGACAACCTAAACGGATAATTTGTTAAATGGAACACCCTGTATATTCTGCTATGATTGAACAGAACGATGATATAAATTAAGACATACCGTCAAAACTTCCAAATCTACATCATTACAATTAATTACAAAAAAATTACAAATTATAAATTACAAAAAAAACAATCTTCAAGGTGTTCCATTTAAAAAATCATAAGTTTGGTTTTTGAAGACACTACGAAACTTAGTATCATAAAAAAAAATCCTGTTGCTTGATAACTATACTTTAATTTTTAGCATATTTTTCTTACTTAACTTAAAAAAAAGGTGGGTTGATAATTGTAATCAATAATCCTGTACATTTTAACGGTTGCTAGGGATACCTGCAAAAGTTTATGCTTATTTCTCTTGAAAATGGTTAACTGAAAAGAAAACATTTTTCTAAAATTTTTACTACGTTGTTTGATTAAAAAAATATGTGACAAAAAAAGAATTCATTTTCTAATCTTTAGGGACATTTAAACTTTTTTTCCAATTTAATATGGAGAACCAAATGCTAATATAAAAATCCTTCTATTGAGAAAAAAAGGAGTTATTTTCGAAACGGAAAGATAATATAATGTACTGGGTATACAAATCATAAAAATAAAGATTATGGATTAACCTACATAAATGTGATATGGATTATGTTTTCGTTTGACTATATGGAAGTTTATTACACTATCAATACGTAAAGAGTTTATATCCTTATTTACACTGATTAGTTAAAGATAAGAAAACTTATATTTTTAATAATACATACAATGTAGTATAATGGTTTAGATTATTTTCGATGTAACGGTTTTTGTGAAGGATAGAAAATAACGATTTTTGCGAACGTTGGCCATTTTTTTGAGAAAAATCGTCAGATTTCCTATATATTTTTTAGTTTTGAGGTAACATTAAAAAAAATATTTTTTTTTTATCGTTTACATAACTCCTACAGCGATGATCAAAAAATCTAAATAATAACAAATTCATATGGTCGATGGAGTAAATAGAAATTGTTACTTTCTAAGATAAAGTATCACAATTTAGATACCTATATATAGGGTGTCGCGCTTAAGTATGATACAAGCCTGTAACTTCTTTATTTTTTGGCCGATTTCAAATATTTTTAAGTAAAAGGTAAAAAAAACTATCTGACTGTGATACTGCTGTTTTTATTAATGCAATTCACGGCCAACTAGGACGCGTTTTCTTGACATCAAAACAGCTGATTGATATTAGCGATTTTTTTTCCAAAAAACAGATTACGTGTTATCATTCAGCACCCCTTAAAGTGTCTTACCACCAAGTTTCATCAAAATCGAAACATCTTTAGGCGAGCACTCCATAATGTCGCGAAATGTAATACAAGCCTGTAACTTTTTTATTTTTTGGCTAATTAATTTTTTTTAATGAAATGTAGGGTAAAACTGCGGTTTTTTCATTAATGTAACACGGCCAATTAGTGCTCGTCTGAAGATGTATCGAATTTGATGAAACTTGATGATAAGACATTTTAAGGGATGGTGAATGAGAATACGTAATTTGTTTTTTGGAAAAAAAATCGTTAATACCAATTAGCTGTTTTGACGTCAAAAATCGCGTCCTAGTTGGCCGTGAATTGCATTAATAAAAACAGCAGCATTACACTTAGAATTTTTTATTGTACATTCTAAAAAAAAATTCAAATCGGTCAAAAAACAAAGAAGCTACAGGCTTGTATCACATTTAAGCGCGACACCCTGTATTTTTAGAAATTCCAGAAAACTCCCTTTTTTACAAGACCGTAACGAATTATGATATCCATTTGAAAAATACGAGTATATAAATTTAACACGTAAGACGAAAACCGTAACAGTTAAATACGCTATTGAATTCTATGCTGAAAAATATAAAGGCAAAGATTCAAGTAGTAAAAATTCGATTTTTTGGTTAAAAAAGCGGCAAACTATCCTTAATAGTACCTAATCGAGATAATCTAAGCTTGTTATAGAAATTGGATTCACTGTACGTTTGGATTTTTTACAGCACAATTTATTATAAATTTATATTACATGTCATTAGTTTCCTTTGTTTTAATTTTTCATTCTTAAACATTTCAAATTTCAGATTCATATCTACAAAAATTCTAAGCCGGCTCTGCAAATAATAAATTTAAATTGTCCATTCATCCGTGTCGAATTCATGCAATAGTTCAAAGGATTCATCTTGATAGCTGTAATTGATGGCTTTTTATAATCTACCGCCTTAATAGTACATCTGCACTGGTTATCTGTTTTTGTTATCAAAATTCATTCTTCTCTCTCTCGTTCAGCTGATGTAATAACAAACTGATAATTGGTAATAACAAAGTAACCCGTAAAAGTTTGATAAGTACTTTATTAAAGTGAGCAATGCAGGATCGATGATAATCTTGCCATTGCAGAAACATGATATATGTTAATACTCTTTCCAGCGTACCTGTTTTCATCGTTGCGGATTGGATTTTATAATGTAAGATATAAAATTCACTTTTACAGCCTGATCTCTTTGCCTCTGAATTTATTTTCTTCTTTTTCTTCAAGTCACCACAATCGTATACGGCCGTCCGGCTGGGCTGCAGACCATTCAAAAACCTGTTTTATATTTCCATTGTGGCCATGCCAGTATAAGAGAATTGATGGGTTTTTAAGTCGGAATACCGAAGTGACTGCAGGATAGATATATTACTGTTGTACGCTGACTTTGATGGCTAATCTTTCCATCTCGGATGACAAGAAAGAACTCTAATAGACACTGGTTTTAGAACGACGTAATGACTATGGCCAACTAATGAAATGGATTCTCTCGCAGGCTTGCGTTACCTCCTTGAATAAAATTTGCATTTATTTCAATAAATGCTCCCGGGAGTTTATTTAATTAAATTGTTTATGTTAATTTAATGAGTGTTATTATTTAGTTAAGCAACGACCTTTACTCACGGTTCGACGGCATTGAACGATTGGAATGTTTATTTATAATCACGTAAGCAAATCGATTTTGTGTTTTTGGTACGTTTATTATCAGTTGGTTTGGTGGATTTTGCCCAGAGGATTTTATTCAATTGTTTTGTAACTAATCGACAAACAGTTTTTTATTACACTACAAAGAATATCACATTGCAATTATTGAATTACCGTTTTACTTTTATTGATATTGTGTGCAACTCATATTTACATGTTAAAACACTTAGGTGTAAAATTATATTAAAAGTTGCTATTTACATGTTAAAACACTTAGTTGTAAAATTCTGTTAAAAGCACTTTTCATATATTTGTAAATACAGGGTGCCCCAGAGAATGGATAGAACAAAAAATAACTGTATTTTGTGTAATAAACTTCAAAATCTCAACCGTTTTCAAGATACATGGTGTGAAAGAGGTCTCCAAAAAATTTCATTTACTGTAAATAGCCTCTAACGTAATACGATTTATTTGAACTAAATTTTGTGGGTCAATACTGGGTTAATTTTCATAAAATACACTAACAACAAGATTCTTGCCTAACCAAAGTTACTAGGACTTATTAAAAATGTCAACTTCGATACCGCTGAATATTTTGTAGATTTGATAAGTTCATTCTCAATTATTGTATTTCAAAGAAAAATTCTAAAAACAAACAATTTTCCAATAATTGTTTTTTTTATTCTAAATTAAGTTATTACTAGTGATCGGAAATATTAGGGCGGCTGCAATGTGGTACAGGGTTGCCTGATGGCTATGGCTAATAATAATTTCTTACGCATAAGGAAAGCGATTGTAGAAAATAATTAACAGATCTAAGTGTTCCGCGGTTAATAGTCTCCGACGATCGGTACATACCCGTTTCAAAAACAAAAAAGACTTCAACATTTACCGAGGTCAGGTGCATTTCTAAAATAGTCGAAGGTTTTAATAAATGTTGTCTTGATTATTATTATTTACCGCGTCATTATACAATATCATGTACTTGTCTTCCTCTGATCTGAAGCTTCGCATCGATCAATTTATTCATACTTATCTAGCGGCCTATTGCCTGGCCTGTCGGCCTGGCGCGGCGGTTGATGAACAATCCAGGTTTGTTGCTGAAGAACGTTGGCCGTGTATTTCATTGTCGTTTGTGCGTGCGTGAGTGAATTTAAAGCTTTGCTTGGTCGAGTGTATAGCACGTGTTTTGGTAGCAGTCAGTAGCATTGCGTATTGTAAACATAGAGCGGCATAGAGTTAGTAACTCGAAAATGTAAAAATGTATTTTGATTAAAATGGAGGAGATATTCTTTCCTTGAAATATAAAAATTTCCATTAGCGTTGAAATTATGAAGATCTCAGTAACGGTTTTGATATGAAAGTATTTTATGGAACTTTACCCAAATTAAGGGACACCGAATTAAGTGCAAATATCTATTATTTCAAAGGATATTAGTAAATGAACTTATTTCGGAATCTTTAACCCCTTGTATCTCGAAAACAGTTGAGATTTCAACATATGTACTGTTTATTAGTTGTAGTAGTCAATTGGTATTTTATTTGTTATAATAAAATCGCAACATAATTACCCTGTTATAATATACAGGGTGATTCAGAACTTATCAAAAAAAAAATGGTATGTACAGGGGACCCTTAGAAATACAATTTTGTAAAGAAAAAAATCAAAAAGGGTAGTTCGAAAATGATTTAAAAATACACTACTGCACGGCACTGGAAACTGGTCCACTGTAAAACCTGACCTGGCATAGCGGTGTGATAAAAACGGACAAAAAACTTCCGCAAGGCAAGAAATGAATAGAATTTTATAGCACCTATTTTACATCGGCAAATTCAACTGCCTTTGCCTTTATTATTATTATTAATTAATAAAATTAATTTGTCTTTTTAAATAATAAAATCATTGGACATACTTACCCGATGTTACAACAACAATTGTTCAAAATTGTATCCACCAACGTGTAAACACATTTGGATCCGTCTTACTCAGTTTCTATGAACTAACACAAATGTTGTCTTGCTTCACTATAACACAAATGCTTCATCATAATACAAATGTTGTCTTGCTTCACCATAAATTAAAACGATATTCATCAACTCCGAGTTGCTATACACGCAAACCTTTTTTGACACTAACTACTAAAAAACTATTGTAAACACCACAAATAACAGGTATACACTATGGCAACGACGATTGAAAATTTTCAGTATTCGGAGTCGCTGAAGCCACGTGGCTCTCCACGCGTATTGCGAATGACGCTAGAGAATACAGTTGTCCAGCTATGTAGTGGTCAAATGTACTACAACTTCAATAATTTTTTTCTCGGGAACTATAAGGATTTTACAAAAATTTCTTTTACGATATTGACTCCATTTCTCATGCCGCATCTATTCCCAAATTTTTTTGGATAAGTTGTGAATCACCCTGTATAAAATTTTATTTAAGGCTTTAATTTAGAGTCAGTCGTTCGCGAGCTTGTGATTTTTATTTTTCAATGTGTTCTCGTCGTTGATTTTATTATTTCTGAATTTCTGTTCCTTGCAGAATCATGGCTAAAATCTTTTCCCTCTTACCAGAATATTGGTATTAATTAGGTCTGCTAAATGCTCTGTCTCTGTAACTTTTGATATTTTCCATTATTATCTAGATGACACTCTTGTTCTTGAGGCTGAGGATAGAATGCGCAGTGACAAAATAGTGGACTGGGGAATGCAGCCCATGCTGTCTACCTTTCCATCTCATTCTGCATTTACTGCGCTCTCTTTTTGATTTATGCATTTCGGAGCTCAAGTAAAATTTATATCAGAACCTTGGAGTACATTGTTCTCCCAACTCGTCTTGGTAAAGGCTGCCCCATAGACGCTATTATTGTGTTACTACCTCGTTCTTCCGAATAAAATCTTCAATGTGTTTGACGTGGTATTCTACCTCTTTCACTAGGTTTTGAACTTTGTGTTACTTGGGAGTGTTGAAGATTGGAACCACAATGCTGCTTTCTTCTTAGCTTACTTTATCGAACTTTGTTTGATTTTCTTATATGCCGGGTCTTGTAGCATACTCTATACTCTATTGTAGGTATCCAATATGACAGCTGCTTTTTCTAGTTGAGTGGTGCTAATTTTGATGATATGGACTTCACAGTTTCGAAAGTTTGGCAGTTATTAATACATGTGCTGTCTCATTCCTTATTTTTTCCAGCGTTTCATATAGTGATCTCTAGGGAGTTAATGATTTCCTCTTGGAATCTTCCGAAGTTTTATGGCGAACTTTATGCCGTAGCGTCATTATTTTTTAATGTAGCAGGTAAATTAATGACATCCTCAGACCTTCATGTGTTTTCTTCTTTGTTTCTCAGAACTCAGTCATAATATTTAAGTTTTGAAATGTATTCTTATCCATTGAAGCTGTTTATATTGCTGTCATTTGCGGTTGAAGACTTCAAACTTTATTATTTTTGTCCCACAACCAAGATTAGGTAGACCTGCCTATCCGTTTGCCGGCAATTAGCAAATATTTGCACCATTCACGAGGCTTAGAACCTAGGAAAAATGAGGCGCTCTAAACCTGAACGGAACTTTTCGATGTTTGCTTCGGATAAGGACCCTCCGAAGCTCGGGGGGCAGGAAGCCGAAAGGAAGCGGCGTTGGTCTCCGTGCGATAAATAAAACATCATCGGGAGGGCGTCTGATAAAGCGCAGTTGTATTGACAAACTGCTGTCTCGCTCTATTTTCCATTGTGTCGTACATGGGGTCGTTTTTCCACTCGGGGAAGACATATTAAATTGGTTCTGCCGCTTGCCGATCGGGAAGAGGGTTATTCGTTTTTGGAAAAGATGGATTGCTCTCGACGACCGAGCGCAGATGTACCGACAGGCGACGGATCATTTAAGTCATCCACACGTTCTCTTTTACCCTCGTTCTTTGTGAAGAACTTTATTTAATTAAGGGCGAGCTAATAACTGCACTTCTTCCCCTTGTTTAATTTATTAAAATGATATTTCATGAAATGAAAACTTAAAAGTCTCTGATGCTTTCGACAGTCAATTATACAAAAAAGTGATAGTGAAGTCAAAATACTGTGTAAGATTATAATATTTTCTATTTATTTTGTAACAGCTGCACAGTGTTTGCTGTTCCACCTCTATAAAGGCAACAAACTTCGTGAGCTCAACAAATATTCGTTACATTTTGTATACAGAGTGTTTACACACTTTGTGAAAACATTATTTGAGGAGTAAATAGATTGAGAAAACTCAGAATTCCTTTTGGCAAATAGAATATTTTTATAGTAGCTACTTACTACTACGATGAAAACTTTTATGGAACCTCTGCTTCTGTTTACAAGTTTTGGTTCATGTCTATTTGGAAATTTTACATAAATATATACAGTTTCCATACGTCATCACTAAAGGGCGGAATATATGCACGTCAATTCAGTTAAAATATGCGCATATATATGCATCGTTTTTCTNAATTTTATTTAAGGCTTTAATTTAGAGTCAGTCGTTCGCGAGCTTGTGATTTTTATTTTTCAATGTGTTCTCGTCGTTGATTTTATTATTTCTGAATTTCTGTTCCTTGCAGAATCATGGCTAAAATCTTTTCCCTCTTACCAGAATATTGGTATTAATTAGGTCTGCTAAATGCTCTGTCTCTGTAACTATTGATATTTTCCATTACTATGTAGATGACACTCTTGTTCTTGAGGCTGAGGATAGAATGCGCAGTGACAAAATAGTGGACTGGGGAATGCAGCCCATGCTGTCTACCTTTCCATCTCATTCTGCATTTACTGCGCTCTCTTTTTGATTTATGCATTTCGGAGCTCAAGTAAAATTTATATCAGAACCTTGGAGTACATTGTTCTCCCAACTCGTCTTGGTAAAGGCTGCCCCATAGACGCTACTATTGTGTTAATACCTTGTTTTTCCGAATAAAATCTTCAATGTGTTTGACGTGTTATTCTACCTCTTTCACTAGGTTTTGAACTTTGTGGTACTTGGGAGTGTTGAAGATTGGAACCACAATGCTGCTTTCTTCTTAGCTTACTTTATCGAACTTTGTTTGATTTTCTTATATGCCGGGTCTTGTAGCATACTGTATACTCTATTGTAGGTATCCAATATGACAGCTGCTTTTTCTAGTTGAGTGGTGCTAATTTTGATGATATGGACTTCACAGTTTCGAAAGTTTGGCAGTTATTAATACATGTGCTGTCTCATTCCTTATTTTTTCCAGCGTTTCATATAGTGATCTCTAGGGAGTTAATGATTTCCTCTTGGAATCTTCCGAAGTTTTATGGCGAACTTTATGCCGTAGCGTCATTATTTTTTAATGTAGCAGGTAAATTAATGACATCCTCAGACCTTCATGTGTTTTCTTCTTTGTTTCTCAGAACTCAGTCATAATATTTAAGTTTTGAAATGTATTCTTATCCATTGAAGCTGTTTATATTGCTGTCATTTGCGGTTGAAGACTTCAAACTTTATTATTTTTGTCCCACAACCAAGATTAGGTAGACCTGCCTATCCGTTTGCCGGCAATTAGCAAATATTTGCACCATTCACGAGGCTTAGAACCTAGGAAAAATGAGGCGCTCTAAACCTGAACGGAACTTTTCGATGTTTGCTTCGGATAAGGACCCTCCGAAGCTCGGGGGGCAGGAAGCCGAAAGGAAGCGGCGTTGGTCTCCGTGCGATAAATAAAACATCATCGGGAGGGCGTCTGATAAAGCGCAGTTGTATTGACAAACTGCTGTCTCGCTCTATTTTCCATTGTGTCGTACATGGGGTCGTTTTTCCACTCGGGGAAGACATATTAAATTGGTTCTGCCGCTTGCCGATCGGGAAGAGGGTTATTCGTTTTTGGAAAAGATGGATTGCTCTCGACGACCGAGCGCAGATGTACCGACAGGCGACGGATCATTTAAGTCATCCACACGTTCTCTTTTACCCTCGTTCTTTGTGAAGAACTTTATTTAATTAAGGGCGAGCTAATAACTGCACTTCTTCCCCTTGTTTAATTTATTAAAATGATATTTCATGAAATGAAAACTTAAAAGTCTCTGATGCTTTCGACAGTCAATTATACAAAAAAGTGATAGTGAAGTCAAAATACTGTGTAAGATTATAATATTTTCTATTTATTTTGTAACAGCTGCACAGTGTTTGCTGTTCCACCTCTATAAAGGCAACAAACTTCGTGAGCTCAACAAATATTCGTTACATTTTGTATACAGAGTGTTTACACACTTTGTGAAAACATTATTTGAGGAGTAAATAGATTGAGAAAACTCAGAATTCCTTTTGGCAAATAGAATATTTTTATAGTAGCTACTTACTACTACGATGAAAACTTTTATGGAACCTCTGCTTCTGTTTACAAGTTTTGGTTCATGTCTATTTGGAAATTTTACATAAATATATACAGTTTCCATACGTCATCACCATGTCCAATTAATTGTTGCTGTATTGATGGGCCACTTGAATAAATTTATTATCAATTGTTAATATACACAAGAATAAAACACAGTTAAAAGTAAGGATCTAGAAAAATAAATTACTTCATTTAAACATTTGTTCACTAATAATAAACATACATACCCGTAATGAAATCTAAAGTAGATCTGATGGTTAAAGTCAATCAATTGAAGAACCAAGAGGTTGACAGTATGTACCAGGTTCGGTCGCTGACGCAGCAACTCGACATTGAAATATCGGAAAAACTTGTTCCCATATTTATTTAGCCATATACAGGTCTGATCGAACTAAACGTGGAGGTGGTAGAAATGTATATGCCCAGTTGAAGAATGCGAGCGCGAGCAAACCAAATACAAACACAGCATTGGGCAATAAATTTTAGCTGTTGACAAGTGGCTGACAAATTGCCCAGCAGTGCAGTGCACAATGCGGAATTTGGTGTGATTCAGATAATTTTAATTTCACCTTCTATTAATCATTGATATTACAATTGCGAAAGGGAGAAATAATATTATTGCAACATGGCATTTTGGAGACCTTTTGAAACGGAACAAAACCATCAATATAATAAAATTGTTTGAAAATTCAAATATGTTGTTGGCCAAATGAACATATAATAGAAATTTTCTACACATTATATACAAATTATTATAATTTTTTAACTTTAGCAGAAAACTTTTTTAGGTACGCCTGTGAAAGTCATTCAATTTTATTGCCAGGCGTTTTTTTACATGTTTAACTGACTTCAAAAAGACTACACTTAACATCGAACTGTCATTTTTTCAGTTCACTGAAAGCAAGTGGGACAAAAAGCGGATGATACGCCATCAGGGATTCTCAATAAGTTTTAAAAATTTTAGTTAGGTACTATTAATTTGAAGCATCCTATTGCAGTTTCAACGATTGTGATTATTGTAAATGTTTTACTCGAATATATTGAATATATGTAATATTTGCCTGCGAATGACTTTTCATCCATACATGCGTTAAATTGTCTGGACACATATTCGTGCACGAAAATTGCAAATGTGGAATAATTTCTGTTTTAAAAGTAAGCAGTAAAACTAGGTTAACATTTTTTTTATTAAACTATTCCCAAAGATTACTATTTTTGAAATATGAGTGTTTTGTTTACTCGACTTCAAAAATGCGAAATTTAATATACACCTACCTAGTGACATTGAAACTGGTATTAGTCTGAACTTTCAACAGTCAGCTGTCATTGAAGAGAACAGATTTTTAAGGACTCATTTCAACCAAACCAAAAATATGTAGATTAAACATCTTCGTCATTTATTTATCAAATTAATTATCAAGAAATTGTTGTACTAGTTCTAAAAAGTGACAACTTGGACAAATAATTTTCTTAATTGAAAAAATAATTTTATAATTAATATACTTTTCTTCATTAGAAATAAAAATGTTGGTAAATCAATTTTTATATTTATTGGAAACGACTCCAGACATATTTAATTAATTCAAAAACAATATACACTCCATACGGTATTTGTTGAGACGGAGTGTAATTATTGTTAAGACACTCGGTTTTAGCCTATGTTTCGTTAGGGACCTCTCAATTTGTCTCTTTTTTTATTTTACTTTTTTCCTTGTAGTTTTCTATATGCCTCGGTAACACTGCTACATTTTTAATTAACACTAGAAAGGCAGGCAAACTCCGCTGCGCGGAGTTTGACCTTTCTCTCGGGCCTTCGGCCCTCGGGCCGCGCTGCGCGCGGCCCGAGCACCGCTCCGCGGTGCTTTCCTCGCTGGTTATTAGATAAACACCCTGTACTTTGATTTTTAAACACCCTGTATATAAAAGTATGATGAGAATGTTTTTCAAAAAAGAGTAGGCCCCGTTCGAGAAAAGAATAAGAAAAGTTTGTTCCAAACTTCCAAAAAGACATCTGGTTAGTAAATATAAAATTTTTCATCCAAAGACTACGTAGGTAAGGCAGAAATGGTAAAAAAATAAATTAAGACATCTGCTTGATAAATATATATATTTTCATTAAAAGAATGTAGTAAATAGACAAAGCTAAAAGTGAAAAGAAATAAAACTGCCCTTAATTCTATAGAACACCTAGTATATGGATTTTTAAAAAAGCGACTTTTCTTCAAAAGATTAACAAAATGAATAAGGGAAAATCTGGTACACCTGTGTTAGTTTTATGGAACATCATGTACATACATTGCAAGAAACACCTGGTTAGTCGGGTTTTTCATAAAAATATTGCAGACTTCAGTACAAAATATAGAAAAGGAAAAAACATTAAGGAAAGTTTCGTTCTATTGGTCATAAATACTCAGTATAAAAATTCAAAAAGACAACTGGTTAATAACTATATAATTTTTCATTAAAAGACTAGTAAATAAAGACAAAGTTAAAAGTGAAAAGGATAAAAATTGCCCGTTTCAGATATGGATCAATTTTATGGAACACCCAGTACATATATGGATTTTCTAAAAAGCGGCTGGCCAGTAAATATACAACTCCAAAAGATTTCATGAAAAAATTAACAAAATGAATCGAAGAAAATCTGGTCCATCTGTGTCAGTTTTATAAAACATCCTGTACATAAATTGCAAAAAACATTTGACACGTGTGTAGAAATATCTATTTGAAAATTTAGGTAGGTAGTGAAATGAGAAAAAATCCTAGTCCGCCTGTGTCATTTTTATGAAACGCTTAGTATATAAATTTGCAAAATGCCTCCGAGTTACACGACACCTCGGAGGAGCTGACTCCACTGCAAATCGGCTCTTTTTGGGCCGATCGTGCGAATTGATTTCTCTCCAGGGAAATTTTTACCTACATACCACGGTATATTATTAAATATTAAGTGCTGTCTTTGTCTTGTCTTTTATTTTTAGAACTCAGTTGTTTTTGTAGCTACTGAGTGATTGTATCGTAATTTGTGCAAAAAGTGTTTCCAACGTATGTGTAAAAAAACATTTACTTTCCGGGCTCGTCACATAAATAAATTCTTATAGCTTTCAAACTCTCTTGTAAACTCAAACTTTTATACGTGTCTGTACTAAATGCAAATTTGATATACAGGTGATTCACAAATGGTGACCAAAAATGAAACCTCGTACTCTTTGGTGAATTTTAAGGGGAGTTTTTCCTATAAAGTTTTTATCTAGGACGCTTCGTTAAAAAGATACAGAGTACAGAGTACTTAAAAAAATATTTTTAATTTTTTTAAATAATTTGAAAACTAGTAAGTGAAATAATTTGAAATTGGGCAAATGTATTTATGTAAACATTGTACAAAATATGAGGCCTTTTCCTAAAATTTTCATGCTCCAGTGGCGGAGATACAAGGTGGCATATTTTTCTAAATAAAATAGTACGCCACTGCTTTACGGTAACAACCATGATATTTTCGGATTCGTCTTTCAATTTTCTACAAATTACTACTTTTGTTTTTCGAGTAAAACTTAAAAAACGAACTTTTAAATTATTCAAAAAATTAAAAATATTTTTAAGTTTAACACCCTGTATCTATTTAACGAAGCGTCCGAGATAAAAACTTTATAGGAAAGAATCCCCTCAAGATTTACCAAAGGATACGAGGTTTCATTTTTGGTCACCATTTGTGAATCACCCTGTAATTATGTGATACTGCTCGAGGAGCGCTATAAAATATGAATTTGAACGCCTGGTATCACTTTTTTCTTAAAATAATGTTTTTTAATTTGGAACAATTATGTTGAATGAAGGAAACTCGGCGTATAAACTCAATTTTAAGCATTTTGCTTGTAAAATTCTTAATGGGACGTCGATTTTAGCTTACAAAGCTATGCTAAATAAACAGTTCATAAATATTGTGATATTACTTTATACATACCTAGAAATTAGTGAAAATATCACTTTATATGTATTTCGCCCGTCGTTATTCATACTTAAAAATACGCTAGTTATATACTATTGTTCATTAAGCTGTAAAACTTTTTTACATAGAATGATGGTACTTCATAATATTTTATTTACATTGTTGATACCAGAATGTTTAAAAGCATTTTACATAAATCTCTATTGAAAATTGGAGGTCGAAAAACGAGCCAATTCATGGAAGAAATATTGTTATATAGTATAAGCATTAATCTAACCGCACTCCTAAAGATTGTCAGCATTGTCAGTTACCATTCTGTTGCCATGCTTTTTAAAGCAGTATATCAAAGTTTGCGACATTGATCGATAGGTTCCCGTTTATAAAACTTTGCCGTATGGAAGGAAAACTTGCCTGATTAGGTCTAGGAATATTACTAATAAAAAAATTTACGTCTATCATTATGCCTGTATTGTCAGTAGTTTTAATTAGTTTTGCAATTAGTTGGTATAATTTTTATATAATTATATGACGGTGATTCTCTTATTGCTTATCAAAAATAACCACTTAACTAGTATAGTTGTTATTATGTACTAGCTGTACTCAGTTGAAATTGATTGTACTATGGTGAATGCACTTAATAAAAAAACATAATACACGCATTAGTACACAAATGATTCTTCGCGCTATGTTTTTATAAAGCCATTAGTGTTTGTAAGAACGTGTTTATAATTTTTAACACTAGACAAACGGTTTGTGTTCACATTAATGATCATGGTTAACAATATTTAGAAGTTGAAATTGTAAATTAGGTCTTGTACTATTATTAGTGTTAAAAATTATGTACCTCACATTCGGTAGGTGGTCAGCAGCGTGACATGGGCAAATATTATAGATAAGTTGGCGTAATAAAAATAAAAGAGGACACGTTGGTAGACATTTACATGTAGTTAATCCTTCAGGCAATATTAAAACACTTTGGCGACTACACCTACTGGTTTTATTTACATATATTTACACTAGTTACTTTAGTACAGTCAGTATAGAGATAATACATTTCAATTATATAACCTACACATGTGAACATATCTTAAAAGTCGATTTATATTGGTAGATCAAATTATTCGAAATATTTACACTACTTTCTGTGAATAAGTACTCATACTGACTCGTAAGTTAATATAGTAGAAGAGCGAAAACAAGATGCAGTTTCCAAGAGAGGTTTTACAGTATTTTACCTTTATTTTACTTTTCCATCAGTGAAATCAGTCTAGAGTAGAACAATGCTGCTCCTGTTGTAAAATAGTTGAGTCCCCTCTACCATTTGCCTGTGTGAATAGTTTGTATATCAATATGAAGTACTATGAAGAAAAAATATACTAGTAGGACTTAACACAGCAGTACCTGTATAGGTATTGTAACGAATTGGAAATGTACACAAAGAATCACGAATGAAAAATTACCTGACCGAACTTTGGATCATAAATAAAAATTAATTATTAATATAGTAAACAATAAAATAGTATAAAATTGTTAATATAAAGATTCTGAATATAAAATAAGTAACAATTAAGAATATCACATAGTATAAAATTGATAATTTTAATTTAATTCACAAGTACAAAATAAATTTTGTTAAAAAAAAATGCATGACAGCGACATTTGTTAACACTCAGTACAGTGAGAAAACAGAATTTAAACCTAGAGTGACGTATATCAAATAAAAGCCCAATATCCATAGATGAATCTGGTATGCATATTTTGGGAAGACGAGTAATTGTATAGAAGATATCTTAAATGAACTTAAGAAGTTATATATGAAATTTTTTTATCAAATGTCAAATTAAATTATAATTTTTATCAAATGTCAAAACGAAAGTTGGCTTTAAAAGAACATAAAATAAGGAATATTTAATTAATTAGTTATAGAATTGTATATTAAAAATAAAAGGACATTGGTAACAAATGTATTAGTTATAAGAAGTGCATTAAAAAGTGTTTTTAAAAAAAGGACATCCAAGGACTGGAATTTCTGTGTAGTGACCAAGAAAAATTAAGTCCAGAAAAATTCAGAAAGAAGGAGAAACAAAAGTTTATTGATTAGTTACGGCTTGGGTTTTGTAAAAACGAAAGGAGAGAAGCAGCTCCAATAAATTTTAAATAAGTTCAAGAAATACAGTCAAGGAAGTAAATTAAACTCACCAGCAAGGTAGAAATTTGTTTGTTCTCAAAATCCAGAGAAAGAAAATTTGCCTTCGAAGAAAAAATTTCCGTAACCAATATAAAGCAGTTTCCAGAGAGATTTCCAGTGGCCCCACGACATCTACATAGTTTCCAACAAGGAAAGATGCAAGTAGCAGATAACAGGTACCTAAAATTGAAAAATAAAGTGCACTATAATCAAACTGATAGCTATAACCTAAAAATAATACATTACTAATGCATTAAACCTTAGAAAAAGGATAAATAATAACAACAGGACTTACCTAAACAAAATTGAATACAAGCCATTTAATCATATTTTTAAAAAACTCCAAACATTTGATGATCTCAAACAAGGTTATAAAAGGGACATACATTTTAATTTTAAGATGAATTTCAGTTCGTAAATAATAAGAAAGTATGCATTTTACGATAGGCAAAACACAATACACGGACAAGTAATTAAGATAGAATAAATAACACTAATTAAAAATAGTAAAATTTTTAACTGAAAAGCACAGTCCTTGTATTGTATAAAACTGTAGTAAAATAGAAAAGGTATAAAAATAAATAAAATATTCTTTATTATTGTTAAAACAAAAAAATTTAGTATCTAAAGAAGCCATTCACAATTTAAGTCGACAAGTTGAAGTTTTGTTTTTTTGAAAAATCCAACTAAAAATTTAAATAAATATTGTAGGTATTAAAAGTTAAAAACTATTTATTCTGGCGTGCTGCATTTAACTAGTTTGTGTTTGAATGATATAAAACCGACTCCTGAGATCTCAAATAAAACAAACATCTGAGTTCTGAGTAACAGCTAGCAAGAGATAAAGAAAAAGTACGAGGTAAAACAAAAGAAAGGTTTGTATTGAACAATCTACAGTTAATCAAAACAAAAATAAAAAATTAACAAAGAAAAATTTTATTACAGAAACAAAATAACGCAACACACAATACATAACAAAAAAATGGCAAAATTAATAATTCATAACAACTACCTTAATAAAATCAAAATAATATTTTCTTAACAGTATATCTTTAAGGTAGGTTTACACTGGTAGATAGGTATGTAGTAAAGTAAAAGGATAAATTGAACTGTGGGTAAGATACGTAAGTGGGCCTTAGTTGAATACACTGTACTATGAACTATACCAATGTTAATTGGTCCTTAGTACTCATTTTACTATTCCAAAACGTTTACACTGTGTTGGTACCCTCTACCCACACATGTTCTACTACATTATTTACCATATAAACCGGGTAAAGCTGAGTACATAAAAAATTGGATGGAAGATGGGCGACCATAATGTATTATAACTACATTCTTATAGTTCTTCCGAAGTCAGTTGAACATGCATAAAAAATCCGAGCAATCAATTTTAATGAGTTTCATGGGCGTTCCTAAAAAAGTTTTCTGCTAAAGGTAGAAAATTATAATAATTTGTATATAATGTATAACAAATGTCTATTATATCGTCCCTATTATCATGTAAAGGCGTATGTGTATATCCATTTCTTGGATTATACGCCCCTACATGATAAAAGGGACGATATGTTCATTTATTTGACAACATATTTTAATTATTTATGTCTTCAAACAATTTTATTATATTGATGGTAAATTTCGTTTTATTCTATTTCAAAAGGTCTCCAAAATGCCATGTTGTAATAACATTAGTAAATCAAATATTCCTGAATTATCTGAATCACACCAAATTCCGCATTCCCGCACTGCACTGCTAGGCGACTTGTCGACAACTGAATTTTGACAACGCAATGGACCAGAGAAACAGTGCGCATTGCTCTTTGCCCGCACGCTCATTCTTCAACTGAGCGTATACATTTCGACCACCTGCACGTTTCGTTCGACCAGATCTGTATATGGGTATGGCTAAATAAATGTGGGAACAAGTTTTTCAAATATTTCAATGCCGAGTTGTTGCTTAGCGACCGAGCCTGGTATATTCCTTGAAGATATTGGTTCTTCAATTGACTTCGGAAAAACTATACCAATTATTTCTACCCGATATTTACTTATTTTAATTTTTTTATGCTAAAACATCTAGACTTTGCCATTGTAAATCTACTTTAAAGTGGTAGAAAATGCTATACCAACTACTAACATTTTTAAAAAATTATTTTATTAACAAGTTTTTGTAGATAAATAAGATTTAAGCAAATTAGTATGGCGGAAAAGAGTTAGACAAAAACTATTTTATAAAAGGTGACAATAATTGCAGGGGAGGAAAAATCATTTTACTCTACCCGTTACTGGCATTAGTACTTGTGTTTTACTGTCGCAAAACGTCATCAATATTAGTTAAAGGGTACGTACTCTGTCGATGTAAGGCGGCCTTTAGTGTTGATTTGAACAAAAGTGATTTCATTCCTCTATAATACTAGTGGGTAATTTGTGTCAAAACCATACTGTGTGTTTTTATACTTTGTGTGTTATATAACGATAACCTATTAGCATTCAGATTAGCATCCTTTATTATTAATCCAATGAATGACATGTTGAAGAGAGATTGGAATCGTAAATTCCCCATTGTTGGTGTACGAGCTCCCAACATTCACTCGACGGTCGGTGGTGCAATAAAAAAAAATCGACAAGATGATGTAGCACGGAAAAGCGGCTGTTCAACAAGAACAGTGATTCCGACACGCCCTCGGCGGCAATGTTAGTGCAGCGTGAAGATTGTAGCGGTTGCGGTGCCGGCTGGCGGCAGGATCGATCACCGGTGGACCGTACGCCAAAGACCGGCAGAAATCCGTGTGCGTAGTGATGTTACGGAGTGCTGGCTGTATGTAAAGGGTTTCCTCGGAGTTTTTAGTTTCCTAATTTTAGGAAAAAAAGTTTCCCGATACTTGTAGGGCTCTAAACAAAGATATTGAATAAAAAAGTCATCTTGAAAAAACTACTGAAGCGAATACATGACTTATTTATATTACTGAAATAGGAAAATATTTTAAATATAACTCTAATATTCATATAGAAAAGGTGACCGCCAAGGTATCGGAGGCACTTCGTATATGAATTCTACGACTAATTTTATGCAAAAATGATTTTATTCACCTTTCCCGATATCCCAATGCTTCTTGAAATATTGGGGTTTAAAGTTGCTAGGTCGTATGGGTAGTTACTAAAGAAAAAATTACATTGTTGCGACCAGAGGGCTTAGAAAAAAATGTGTTTTGTTTTAATAAAAGCGTAATGACAGTGTAATTATTAAAGCTGCTCAATGTGACCACCGTCTTGTGCAGTGCATAAGTCAATTCTCTGTTGAAGTGTTCGTTCCCAGTATCCCAGTTGTAGTGCTCCATATTGTTTTTCACCTCATCAAATGCTGTATGAACCTTCTCAATGAGTTGGTCCATGCAATTAGGCTTTCCCATTGAATAGGTGTTTTCACATGTCCCCACATGGAAAACTTCAACGGGTTGAGATCTGGAGATCGTGGTGGCCAAACAATGAGACTACCACTACCTATCCATAGATTTGGATACTTTTCATTGAGGAAGTTAGTGACACCTCTTCCATAATGGGACAGAACACCATCATGTAAAAAGAACATCATCCTCCTGATTTGAAGAGCAATGTCCTGAAGTAGTAGAGGTAGATTGTCAGTACATCTTTCTGTTCAAATTTCCATCGAAGAAATGTGGTCCGATAACTTCATTATTAATTATTCCAGCCCCACCGTTTACGGAGAATCTTCTCTGTAAATGGGTTTCTCGAATCTCTTGTAATTGTAATTTGACGTTTATAGTGGAAATGTGTAGCGATTAGACATTGGTTTAGGAAAAATTGTGTTTTTTAATAAAATTTGTGCACTTTTATACATTAAAAATGAGATATCTACCTTAAAATATATCCGTCAATTTTATTACTATGATCTAACGCAGGGGTTCTCAATCTGTTTCAGACTGTACCCCTTAATGAAAACTGAAAATTTTGCGTACCCCCCTTGTTATAGGGGGGGGGGGGGCGGTTAAATTAAAAACACTTTTTTTTACATCACAAACACAATATATTTGAAATGCATGAAGTACCACAGAAGTATTCAATTAGATTCCATTATTAAATTATAACTTTGCGTGATTACGAAACGGAAAGAATTAAAAATGGTTTAATTTTTCATTAACCTGCCCCGCATACCCCGTACCACAGTTTGAGAACCCCTGATCTAACGCACTAATAATTGTCATTATATAATCAGAAAAAAAAAGTAGTTGCAACTTCATGTTCTAGTAATTGCTACTTATTATACTTAATTTTTTAAAGTGTTCCAAAAACTCCATGGGTTTTGTAGCTGTGGAAAACAGCATACCATTGCAGTGTATTGGAAAAACGTTTATTTTTGTTTTTGCATGTATTTTCGCCTGTACCATGCCACTATTTTTACTCTGTAATTTTCACCTTAAAGTCAAGGTGGGAAATAACGGGTATTTTTTGGATTGTAACCACAAATATAATGTTGCCAAAATGAAAGCAATATTGAGTTATATTGAAATTTACGTTAGTCATAGCCTTTAACATCAATTATCGGGTTTATACCATATTAAATCTCCAATGAATTAGTAACAGTTTATTCTATATTAAAAGGTACATTGCATGTTACACGTATATTATTATGAAAATATTCTCAAACTGGTACTTTACTTGTAGTAAGTAAATCGGTTGAATATTGTCCAAAAAAATCTTAAGATTTTAACGAAAGTAAATATCGAAACATTACGTACATTTATAGAAGTAATTGATGAATTCATATTGCTCTATATAACGTAATGGTTTCTATAATTATGTTTTTTAATAATGGGCATTCATGGAACTTGTAGTAGAGAAAAACTTTTAAATATAACGGCACAAAATATAGAAGACAAAGGTCATGTGCGAGGTTATGTGGTTATCATAATCGACTTTTACAAATTATCGAAGAACTGAACATAACGGGCAATTACCCTTCAAATACTAAATAATTTAAAATTAATTACTGGCTGATAAAAAGCATTTTTCATCTTCGTGTAATTATCCTTTCACAATAATTATTGCAAAATAAAACCACTAATAAGTTTACTTATTGAAGTTTTATCAATTATTGGACTTTAATGACCTCCTGGAAGTAATATCCTCTTTTCTTGTCACGGACAATCTAGTAGACGTTGCTTAAAAGTATTTTATTTTTCATTTTTTATAAGACTACACATTGTCCCGAGAAAACATCGTCAGAGATTTTTGTATTGGTGACTTTTGCTTTTCGAAAAATAGTAAAAACAACAGAACATTTGGCAGAAAATTGTCAGAAACAGATCACTACACATTTTACATCTCATGATATAAGTAGATTCAAATTTAAATTTCAAATGAGTCGAGAACTTTGAAAATATAATAGTAATATATGTAATATGTAGTCTAGTGTTAAAAAAAAATCCAGTTCCAGTTGTCCTTAAAAAGGGTGATAGAGGACACAAAAGTGAGCTGATTTTGTTAAGCAACTGATGGTCTGAAACATTACGTTTTAATGTAAACAAAATTCCCGTAAGGTTTAAACAAATTTAAAGCTGTGCCGCGCGCCGCAGTGCGAAAGTGCTGATGGCGGTTTTGACGGTTTAAATTTTGTGTTCGAAAATACTGAAATTTATTCAAATCTCGTATATAAAAGTAACACAAAAGTTAAACGAATATACGAATTACTTGTCAATAGACGATATGCTCTATAAAAATTGTTCAAATTTGTTTCCATGTGCTAATAAACATGCTTCCAAACAACGGTCAAAATTAGTCCGCATACGTGCAAATACTCCCGGCATTTGTCGAATTTCATTAGCTATAGCAAAAATGCGCTGTTGAAGATTTGCTGAATTAACAATAGGAGTTCGATAAACATTTTGTTTAATATACCCCCAACAAAAAAAGAAAAAAGGGTTAAAACCCGAACTCCGGGTGGCCAAACGAAAAGGCCAATTCCGCCCAACCAACCTTCCCGAAAAGGGGTATGTAAAAATTCACAAACTGCACTAGAAATATGAGGAGGGGCACCATCATGCATAAAGAACATTTAGGCACGGATTTGTAAAAGGACGTCTTCCAACAAATCCGGTAAGGCGTTTGTTAAAAACTAAATAGGTAGCACCATTTAAAAGTGCAGGTAACACTTGTTTGTGTAAAAGTTTTCAGTCTGATTAGAATCAAGCCGAATGTTCGTAGGTTATGAATGAAATTACGCCTTCGTCGCCTAACTACGTGAAGCAAAACTGGTTCTGGATGGGGTGGGTAATCATGTGTGACAACTACCTTTGATAACACATGTTGTTGCCGATTAAGAAAAGTTAACTGCAGCTTAGGGGATACGAGGGTATTACAAACACGCACACAACTTTTGATGAGAACTTTAACCGAAGCTGTATGTACTTAAAAAGTTTCCGTTGCTCCTTTGTGTTAGCATTCTGTTTGGAATACTTGGGGGAAAATAATAGAGATGTAGTCACGATACTTTAAGTGTCAACTTGAGTAACATGTGAAATCTGCTGATTGTAGAGGAAAGGTCGATTGTTGAATGAGAGATGGACCCTTTCCGCTTTGAAAATACATACGGATATTGCTACGATTTTTCTCACAAACTGGGTTTAATTTTTTGTAGTTATAAATGGCGTTGTTCCGCATTTGAAAGTATTATCTCACTTCTACTTGATCTGCTCAATCATGCTAGGTCTACAGTGACAAATCTGTCATTGACCTCAAATCAAACCTGTAAGGTTGTTGGTTATTTTTGTGTCCTTTCCCGTCCTGCCGAATGCATTTATATTGATTTAAGTGGATTGCAATGGTTTTAAATAATGTTTGTACGTCTAGATAGACACACGGTTTGAACAGATCTCAAATGTTAGATACATACATATCTACTGTTGGTATAAATCTACAATAAATTTGTGGGTGTTAACATAAGATTATATTGGTCGTACAAATTTCGCGTGGGTCTATTTAATCGAATTTTCAAAAGACCTGCCTACTACATGCATATTAAACTAAATCTAAATAATGGAGGTGTCTAGCAATAAATTCGATGCGCAATATAAACTTTCATTATATTATAATTCGAATTTCAAACGAAAATAAATATGTTATAAACACATAGATATGAAATAAGCTCAATAGCATTAAAATTATGTCAATTACTTAAATGCGATATTCACAGATTTTATTTCTGTACATCTACAGGGTGATCCAGTCATAATGTCATTAATTTGATCCACGCATTTGGAAGGCAGAAAACGACAGAAAATCGAAAAAAAATTCGGCCTTTTAAAAAATAAGCAAATTACCCCTTAACTTTCGTTAATTCGACGCCCTACTTTGCATCACATTAGCTGACTGGGAACGCGCAGGCGCACCACAGAGCGTTCGGACGTTGAAGCAAAACAGGTGATTTCCCCAATCGTCCCAAGAATGTCTGTTTTTGTCGTTCACTATTTAAAACAAAAAAGTTAGTGACCGAATACGATAGGTCAAGATTCACTCTCGATAATTCTTTGGTCATGAGCGATCTGACAAGGAAAATAATGATTTAAACAAATTTTTTTCAGCCTAATATGCGTTTTAAAATTTTTTTAATGCGCATTCGTATTATACTGTTTTTTCCCTTATCTTCACATAAAATTAATGATATTATGATGAATCAAATATTGTATACAAATTGTTTCAGTGAAACAGTTTGGAAAATACAAGTTCTGTAATTTATGCAATAATTATTAGTTGCTGTGCTGTATGATGTTTTCTGGCTTCTAGAACAACATTTACCAAAACGAAAAAAAAATTGTATTGTGTTTGAAAGTGATTCATTTCTTGTGCTAATAATAATAAAATAATAATTCTAGTTTGCATTTGGAAATTCCGCTCGTATTTTTTTGTTTTGAATAATAAAGTTCCTTTTATTCTGAGTTGTCTAATTTTTGTCGGTGTTTCTTCACAAAATATCCGAAAAGTTTCAAGGCAAGATGATTTCTTACTTCGAAACTTTTCTGATACTTTGTGAAGAAATCAGCATCACTAGATAACGACGACAAAGCTTATCCACTATCAAGTTTTGAATTATTTTTTTCTAAAACTGAAGATTAGATTTTCTAAATTTCGAAACATGCTTAATGCAATAGTAAATATTTAAATTCCATTTCATATCTTACCTTTCATCGAGTAAATAAAAAATATTGTTAAGATTATTAATAAAAATGTTCATCGCATTTGCTGAATTTACAGTAGTGGTGTTACGTTGCTGTTTAGTTATTATTTATATATAAATTTTGAGCAGAATTGAATTATAGTCCAATAATAACTGACTTACGATTCACGAAAGAAATTCTTATATTTTCATAAGCAGGAAATGTGTAAATGGGACTATAAGAGGCAAACCTGAAAGGTTGAGTACGTTTTATTATGTTACCATTCCAAATGCGTCGTGCCATATTTTCCCTTAATTCCGGTTCACGTGTCTGAAATATAAGCCTCTTAGCGGAGAGGTGATGGGACCAAATATGGCATCATTTTATAAGTTTACGCTCACGTATAAAACGTATAAAAGCTGCCTATTTTCCAAGTCGGCGATATCTCGTTTTACACCGAGCTAAACATTAAAAATCCATTTGGAAGCCCATGTAGTCCCAAGGTATGCAAATGGAGTGGCACGGCAACACTTTTTCATTGCTTCCAAGAATAAGCTTTCGCGTTGTTGTCGCTTTATATTCGCGTCGGCTGCCTCGTTTTGAGCCTCCTGCTTACTACCTTCACCCAACCGTAAACCACATCCGATTCTTGACATGCCTTGCATGCTGATAATGATATTTGTATTGTACAATAATCAGTGGCTGCCTGACGTTTTGTTCGAACCGATTGCAAGGATGAAACGTGACTTATTTTTACATTACGCCGCTTCGGAAGTTTTGAAATACGGTTTAAAAATCGGAAGACGAAAAACTTGCAGTGGAAGTTCCTTCTCAAGGGTTTTGCCAGTACACCTACAAAATTAATGTTGCCACTGATTAGTTAGTATCACTTACTTTTTGAAGGAGTATCATACATTTTTCAATCCAGTCCTTTATAGTCCTTGCTGATTGGAAAACTATTGACCTATATTATTTCTACAATTTCAGCATTTTGTATACATTCACCGTTGATATACGATCAACAGCATACCCGCCAATTATGATAATAAAAATGTTTAATACAACATTACCAATTAAAACAAAACAAAATTAATGTAGTCTCATTGAAATCAGAATTTCTTTTGACAAATAGAACAATATGTCTTGAAACGACAATATTGTTGAACTGACGGCGTGGTATATAACACTTGCAAACTGCCACGGAAGCCTGAAGCTAAGCTGCATCACGTTGACAGCTAGACCAAAAGAATAATTTTCTTTTAATGTTTACGATATGAATATGACAAACTGACAAACGATCCTAGCTGTTGCACTAGGTGTTGCGAGTATAATTCAATGCCGGTAGGGGCAAATAGCTCTCGGAGTAGTTGTTTCTCGCAACACTGACAATTCAAACATTGTGTTACGCCCTCTGTGGATGGCAGTCGTGCAACAAAGTACCTGCAGTTAGCAGGTCGCTTCTTACTGTAGCCATTTGAATGGCACAGTGGGGAGTCCGCACGACAGATGGAGCCATTTGCGCTCCCGCGTACAATGTATTTCCTTTTCGTGATGATACGTCAAAGAACAGCTGGGTCGTTTGTCGGTTGTCGCACCTATGACACACTGATGAACACCTATGTAACTTGTTCAATAAGATGTTTTTGACACTGTACGTCTTGTCCATGGAGACTATACAAGGAGCCCGAACTCCATGTAAACAAAAATCTTACAAAAATAAGAGGGCGCTAGTGTTCCATATGTCCCATATGTAGAGAGGGGATAAAAAGCGGGGNATATATTTTCAATAGACAAATAGGTTTTCAAGCCGCGCCACGGATCTCAGTTATTTTGAGATATTAAAATTTCTTAGAAATGACAAAAATAATTATTTATACAGTACCTATGCCCACAGAAAAGGTGTTGAATAGGAAAAACTATTCTATTTTTTATTTTATCAAAAAAAAGTTACACTTAATAGAAAATTTTGCTGGTTCTTAAAGTAAGAGTGGAATAGAAAAATTTAACATTTCTTGTATGGGGTGTTCAAAAAATTGAAAAAACTTTAAATGGTACAATAGTAAAGTGTAAGACAATGATTAGACCACACATTTCCAGATCAGTGGATTGGGAGACAAAAACCAGTTCAGTGGCCTCCTAGGAGTCCAGATTTGACAGTAATGGATTTTTTCCTATGGGGTCGACTGAATCAAATTGTTTATCGCACACAGATTTCAATATTAATCAATTAAAGAATGCGATTAGAGATGCCGTTGCTTCAATATCTTTAGATGAGGTCAGAAGTTTTGCTGAATTACTTGTCCGTTTAAAAATATATGCTCAATATGGTGGCAGTGTATTTGAGTAAATAGACTTTCAAAATTTGTGAATTGTTAATTTGGAATAATTAAATTTGTATAAAATAAATAAAGGTAGGCCGTTTTTTTCGAAAATTGGTATTAGAGACTGCCTTTTACTTTTAAACAACTTTTCCTAGTAACTTATTCCACATCTTCACAAATATGTGTACTATTGTACTATTTAAAGTTTTTTCAATTTTTTGAACACTCGGTACAATAAATGTTCAACTTTTCTATACCAATCTTACATTAAGAACCAGCAAAAATTTTTTTCGATAAAATGAATAGTAAGAAATTTTTTCTTATTCAACACTTTTTCCTGTGGACATTCTGTATAAATAACTATTTTTCTGTCATATCTAAGAAATTTTAATATTTTAAAATAACTAAGATCCTTGTGGCGCTGCTTGAAAACCTGTTTTGTCTAAAAAGTATATATATAATTTGTTTTCATTTTATAACCACAACATTAAAATTACTTCAATAACATGTTTTCATTTGCAGTAAAATATTCCACCCATAAATCTCGGATACCTACATTTATTTATTCTATTTTTATGCAGTATATAGTGAATGTGTTAGTCCAGTCTATTTAATAGATGATAAAGGGCAATCAGTGAAATGAAAAAGCTACATAAATCATTTCATCGACCATTTGAGGTCGACATCTAATAAATGTATGTGAAGACAAATGAAGAAACGATGTCTGCCGCCGACTAACTATAACAGAATATGAACGTAAACCATAATTAATAATCTGCTATTCTTGGAAGCTACCATAATAGCGTTCACTTCGGGCATATCGTGCTTTTCAATAGATCTCTCTCCTTTTAAACGTTGCAATTATACTGCCAGCTACGAAATAATTCATGTCGACATGAGACGTTTTTATTGTTAATTATAATGATTTTCCAATTACAGACATTATAAATTTACGTTGTGTAGTTTTATTGCAAAGCCATTATTTAAACTAATCAACACTAGGTGCGCTTATTTATATCCAAAGACCTTATGCGAGCAATGATGTAAATTGATTTATGGTGATCGATGTATTCATAAAGTATTTTGAAATATTTATTTAACGATTTAATTGGGTCGCTTCCATGTGGACTCTTATAAACGTTTATTTCATTTTTCTTGCAAACAATATCTTAAAATAGTTCAACATTTTTTAAAAATATTTCTGAATATGCGGTAGTTAATAAATTAGCCACATTGATATCCTTGCAAACAGTATTTCGACATATCTGCACAGCATTATTTGCTATATTCTATATGTACTTGCCTTACTTTTAGGGTATCATGTCTTTGTTACTCATACTGTGGATTCTCTTTATGATCTGCACTTGATTTTGGTGCCATCAAACTATCATATTATGTTTGGACGACTCGAAGAACATTTTCAGGGTCAGAAGTTTAAAGATGGACATGAGAAAATTGAGGAAGTGCAAAATTGGCTAAATGCCAAGTGTGTTATGAAGAAACAATAAAAAAATATATGAATTTTTTTATTTTTATAATTTATTTTACATAATCATCCTAATAATTAACATTAACAATATATTTACTATTTATATTAACAGAAATAGTTTCTGTTTAAACTTACAAATGGAATAAATTGTGTAATAAGCAACTTGAAAATTCGCCTGTTTTTATAATGCGGGGATGTTGGGTATTATTGCCATTATTTGCTAATCTGCTGCGTAACGCGTAGCAAGCGAGAAAGTGACTGAGTGATTATATTTATAGTACTTAAATATTAAATAATTTTTTAACTTGTCCTCTAATAGAAGTGGAAGGAAGGTTTGATACATTCTAAGATTCGAAATCGTTTAGGAACCGAAAAAGCAGCTAAATTAGTTTCTTCGTTGGACAAAATTTACAATAATTAACCTAATTTAAAATTTTTGTTTTGAAGTAAATCATGTTTTATTTTCTTTTAGGGTTAGTTCTGTTTAATTTATTTACTTTGCTGCTTTTATATAGGCAACTTATTTATAGTGTACATTTAAGAAGGTAACTTTTGTTTTATATGTAAAACCTAACTGTTCTTTTCTTCTTTTTATTTGAATTTTTTCAGTTTAATTTGTATCTAGCTTTAAATAAACTGTACTTTTTATTTGAATCTTCTGAAGTTTGATTTACTGAGATTATTTGATTTACAGAACTTGTTTTAAATAATGATTTAAATTTAAAAAATCAGTTGATTTAAATCGTCGCAATCCTGTGTATGTGCAATGGGCTAAAAGTAACATTTTTCGCATGAGCATGGCGATTTGGTGACACGAATGTCAAAAGTAATTTTCCTACGTATTGTACACTATATTTTTTCTTCGGCTACAAAAATACAAAATTTTACTTTATGATTCAGTTATTTTGAAACTAATTTAAGGCTTAATCATAAAACAATTGAACGTCGTAAAAAATAGGTAACACAATAAGTATTTCATTTTTTGAATAAAAAGTGCAGATTAAAATAATGGTAATATAGTGAAAAAATTAACAATTTGGAAATGTAGGTACACTATTTATAATGTATTGTTGGAACAGTTCTCAAAATCAATTCCATTAATTTCCTGTTTTTGGAATATGTACATTTTTTGTGAGTGCACTGGAATTTCTAAAAGATAAAGGCTGAGAACTGATAAGAATTGTATGTTCGTCTTTCTTTATCAGGATGCACAGATTCGACAATTTGCATTTGCAATCTGATTTTTATTATATTCTTAAGAAATTGGTTATATATTCTTTAGTAATCTCGCTATAATGCCATCCAATATAGCATGCCATTTACAAATTTCAAAAAACCTTCTGTTACTATAAGAACCTAGGTCTTATCTTATTTTTTTGTACGCTGTAATTTGATCAAGGAAGCAGAGTTCAAATCATTTTTATTGTCACATTGGCACAGTTTTTTTCGTGTATAAGCTCCAGCGAGGCCAATGGCAACCACAGCTTGAAAATAAAAAAAATATTAGGTACCTACCTACCTATGTACTTCAAGTAGTTCTCTTCTCATATCTATAATAAATTATCTATCTATATATCTCTTTTCTCGTCTTTCTTCTAAACACTATTTGAGTCAGTAAAAGTCACGGTTTAATATTTTTAATTTTTTGTATTTTTTTAAGTAATTTTTTGTTTTATTAAAAATTCTCTATGGTTTAAAAATTTTTATTTATCTTTATGAATAAATATATGTGCGGTATTTTGAAACATAGTAAAATTTTCAGAAGTAAGATCTTTAACTTCTTCGGTACGTAATTTTCTGCTTTCCTTTTCAAAAACGCAAAAAAATTAGATTACATTGAGGTACAACGTTTTGTTTCAAATTTATTATATGTTTGAGCATTAATATACTGACCATAACAGTGAACCTTTGGATTTTCTTGATACAAGGAAAATTCATACCTTGATATTTCTCCTTGGAAGTATGTACTAGGTAACAGGCTTGATATTTCTGCGGCCTTTCTGGCAATTTCAGGACGGGTACATGTAATTTCATCGAGCATTTTATGCTTTTCAATGTTTGCAATTAACAAGATCCAGACGCAGTTAGTAGTGCTTTTATTCATTTTCAAGGCAGTCGTAGAAAAACGATTTTTTTAAGCATTATTTTATTCCATTGACATACCTGTAAGGCAGATCAGTCTCAGTTATTTGATATTGGTAGGTTTAATTTCGTTACACCCTACCGATACCCAGCCAGTTCATTTTGTGACTAGTCCAATAACGCTGTGATAAAAAGAGTTGCTGGAGTTGCATTATAGAACTACGTTGCTGAAATAATTGCGCCTGAACTTCCTTAATGGTAAGTCGATGGAATCTTATAATTTTTCACATCTCCGTTCTTCTATTAAGGGTATTGGTAGAAGTTTAGAGTAAATAAACAACGCGATTAAGTGCAGTGAAAAAGTTTCTAAAATATGTGCTACTCTACTTTATTATCAAAAAAAAATCTTCTAAGAAATACCACTTGAAGTGTTATTTAAGATTGTGGCGAATACTTGAATTACAACTAGGTATCAAGTGTGGAATGAAAGTCTTTCATTGCACATTTTTAAGAAATAATTCTAATCTAAATATAATAATAATAATAAGTTTTTATATTCTTCAATTTAGGAATAACAATCCTATAATTGTGTAGCAAGCATAATATCCCCTTTTTGGAACTTCCTTTGCATCGACCAAAGGTACTGGTTATGAGGGAGGTAACTGGAAGTACTTTATGAAAACAATAATTTTTATTTGCTATTTATGGAAGTCATCACTTGAAATTTGACCATAAAATAATACTTGTTGCTTTATTAGTTTATTCACTCACTTATTTATCTTATCTCAGCAGTGTTTGACTTAGAACCAATGCAAGGTACAGGTTATACAGACACGAAGACGCGTACGAAGTTCAAGTTGGATTTCCCTTATACTATTATACAGATATTTTCCGTACATTCGATCATTTGCATATCTACATATATCTAAAACATTTTGACTCCACCAAATTGGCCGTGAATTACCAAATAAAAATATTCCGTCGATTTTCGTTTGTTTCATTCAATTGATTATTTTCCTGATCATTGAATCAAGGATTTCGTCCGGAGAGAACAAAAAACGGACATCAACAGTAATAATGTATTAATGTTGTTATAATGAGAATATTGATTACAAGCCCACTTCATCAGTATAAAAGTTTTTTCATTTACGGAGGAAAGGCAATTATTCCATCTAATCCGAGTACTCACTGCCACTTAAAGCAAACTTGTGTTTATTAATGCCTCAATAAGCACGTTTATTATTGTACGGTGATTAAATTGCGAGTTGTTCAACGTCTCGCTCCGATCCAGGAGACGGGAAACGATTTTTTACCGTATCCTTCGAGCAAATTACAAAGTTGCGCTGCTCTCAAGCACTAAATTACATCATAATTATCGAGTGTGCATCGTAAATTATATCAACGCCGGTTAGGCGATTGCTTTTTATTGTTGACATTTACGTCGTTATGTTGCGCTGATTGGTAATTGAATCTGTTGATCCTGAAAAACAATTTGACGCTACTTAACACTTTGCGTTAGCTGTAATTGGATTTGACTAATAAAAGTACGAGGGTCGTTTAAAAAGACAGCGTTGTTCACCAACCTTGTTGTGTTTATTATTATACAGGTTCGGAAAGTCCCCATGGTACATCGGCCGTTACGTGAGAGCGATAAAGTACGTCATAGAAATCCGTGCGATAGACAACGATGGTTACATTGAAGACGTTTCCCACTTCTAACCCGAAACGGGCGGTGACTATTCAGATTATGAAACGTCTTCACTATAGCCATCCTTGTCTATCGCACGGATTTTTTTACTTTACTTTGTCGCTCTCATGTAAAGGCAGATAGACCATGTGGATTTTCCAGCCTTGTATATATTTTTTTCTCTTAAAGGAACACTTTAATAAAAAGAATAGTATAGTGTTACTAACTAGCGCATTAAAAAGGTTATTAAAAAACCATATCTGATTGGTATATCTAATTGACATGTCCAGAGTCTATGGACGTTGAAAGTGAACGGATTCTGTCTGACCAGAAATAGTTAAGAAAAGTGAAAGAATTTGAAAATAAGTTAGAAGATATACCCATAGTGATATAGTGACGTAAAAAAGATTTTTTTAGTTGACAGAATTGAAGGGATATCGGAAATGGCCAGGCAAATATTTGGATAAGATAGAAAAAAGTCCTGGGGATATCAGTGAAAAATTATTTTCAAAATTTTGAAATACTCACATTTCAAAATGTTAAATATGCTGTTACTTTTACTTTTTGAAATGTCGTGGTACCTACGAAGTAAAAGAAGAAGGTACCTACTAAGTAGTATCATTTAGAAATTCAGCAATATTTTCAATTTTTCTTTGTTTTTGTATACTTTGAAGCAGCGTTGCCAGATTTTTATTCAGGCAAAGCGGGATTTTGAAACTCAATATGGACATAATCAGGAAATATCTATTTAATAACAGACCTGGAGAAAATAATTGATGCCTAAAGAAAAACAAAACAAGAGCGGGAAAGCCTGCCCCACGCGGGACATTTAATTTTGGGTTAAAAATCGGGACGTCTGGCAACGCTGCTTTGAAAGGCATCTAAATGTAAAATATGGTAAAAATATTCCCTCAAATTGACTATATTTCATGTCATAATTTTATGATGCGTTGGAAATCTTTTATCAGATCATCAGATCTGTTCAGAAAATAACCGAACTTTATTTTTTAAACTTTAGTATTAATTTTATACATTATTGCTCCTTGTCTCCTTCAAGGTATTCCCCTCTTATATGCACATACTTTTCTCATCGGTGTTTCCATTTCGCGAAGTAGCCCTGGATAAAATAACATTGCCGTTAAAGTCTGCGACGAATTTGCTTTGATAAATAATCTGACAACGGTGTCATTTCAGCACTGATTTTAATTTCGGAAATAGGAAAAAATCGCAAGGAGCCAGGTCTGGCGAGTAAGGATGATGAGGGAGGACAGTAATCTGATTTTTGGCACAAAACTGACGAATTGACGAAGTTGAGTATCCGGTCGCATTGTCATAGCGCAAGAACCCTGAGTTCACTCCCCACAACTTCCGGTCTCTTTTTTCACAAACGTAAAACACCTAAAATGCATAATTCCATTAAAGTCGAAAAAAAACAGGAGCATCACTTTGGCATTGGGTCGAGATTGACGTCCTTTCTTGGGACGTGAGATTTTTTGTCAATGTATTGTGATGATTGAACTTTTGTCTCAATGTCGTAGCCATAATCCCAACTTCCGTCGCCCGTTATGATCCTTTGAATGAATGTTTCATCGTTATTGGATTGTTCAAGAAGTTGTCGACAAACGTCCACACTATTCTTTTTCGTTTGTTCGGCCATCAAACGAGGAACAAATTTTACTGCAACTCGATGCATGTTCTATTTCTCAGTCGAAAATTGACCGAATTCAGATGCTAACCTCTTCTGCAATTTCTCTGACAATCAATTGGCGATTTGCACGCACCATCTTTAACTTTCTGAGAATGGGAGTTATCAGTTGAAGTCGAAGGTCTTCCTGGTTGAGGATCATCTTCAATTGACTGACTACCACTTTTAAATCGTGATATTGCGTACGACCCAGAGCATCATCTCAGTAAGATTGTTTCAAAAGTTGAAAACGTTTCCGCGAAAGTTTTCCCAAGATTTACGCAAAATTTTACGTTGCATCGTTGTTCCAGAAAATCGCACATTTCAAAATTCGTCATTAACAGTTAAACATGTTGCAGTCAAATGACAATATCACGAAAACTAAATAAGATATAAACAATCCAAGAGAATGTGGTTACAGAGGAGATTATGTGCAACGCAATGCTGCCAACTGCATATCACTAAATATCTCCATTAGCGCGTAAATCAAAAAGTTCGGTTACTTTCTGAACAGACCTCGTATGTCGTTTGTTGTTAAATTTTGCACTACTATGTGATAACAAACAGGGTTTCATATGTGAAACAAGAATGTGTGTAATGTGACACCGTTAGCCGATGAAAGTACGTGCGAAAGACAAAATCGTTTCATCTCAAATACTGTTAAACTGTAAAAGACAATTTTTTAACACTTACATATTTTAACGATTTTTGTTACATTAACGCTATAAAAATAGAGTTCTCTGAATTTAACAGATTTTTATGTCAAAATTATTAAATTTAAAAATCTCTCAATCTATCTGCAACATATTAATTTATTTTCTTTGTTTCAGGTGAGTATACATCCATTTAGTCTTTGACAGAAACAGGTAAAGTAGTATATAATCATTATACAGGGTAAGTCATAATTTACCGAATATTCCTCAGTTTAGTACACAGATGTAACCGATTACTTTGTTTTGATCTCAGGAAGCTTTCGTTAAATTTTTTACCCCCAATTATGACCCACCTTGTAAAGGAAATGTATTAAATATAGATTAAATAAATTTATTATTTTGTTACAATGTCGCTAAAATATTCAGATATATTTGCCAAAAATTCTCTTATATAAATTAGTTCGCTTTATATAAACTACATAAACAAAATTATCGCAGCAAAATTTTTTATAGAAATTTTGTAATTTTTCCAATGCACATTGCTCCGTCAATTTTCATCCTATGAATACGATTATTTTTTCATTCTGTAGGTAATTATCTGATCTTTAAGAAAAAAAGCTTAATGTTGGCGGTATTTGTTAAAAACGTAAGAAAAACTTGAAAATGGCATACTTCACTCGATCAAAATAAATCGTAGACTTGATTTATTTTCAAATTGCTTGTTAGAAAGTGCAGTTTACGATGGTCTATTGTTATTTTCGAAAAAAAATCGGGGCGATCCAAGGAACGCGTCAAGCAATCAAATTTTTGAAGAAAAAAAAAGTTTGAGTTTTATCAGGACATGGAGATGCAGTATCGACTCGCACCCATTTCGCAGATTTTTTCTAAACCACCTACCTATGTTTATGTTAAATTACTTACAAAATGAAAAAAATCGTCTTGATACGTTCAAGATTGATGGAGCATTAGGAAAATGGCAAAATTTCGATGCAAAATTTTGATGCTGTAAGTTTGTTGCGTAGCGTAGGTAGTGTAAAAATATATATGCAGATGAGAAATATGCGCCTAATATTAAATAAAATAAGGGACTAATTATGTAAACTCAATTTATAGTAATTTTTAGTATGGGCAAATTGTTTTAAAGAAAATATTCTGTTAAAAGTAATTTATATCTTACTTTACAAGTTTGAGTTATGTTTTAAGTTTCCTAACCATTCCGAATGTCGGTGATCTGTCTTAATTTTGAGTACCTTGACTGATTAAACGTATCTCTAAAGTGTTTCACAGCCCAAACGGTGGCTAATGACCGAGCTAAGAATTTTTTTCCATATTTAAGTGAGTAGTTGACTTCATTTGGATTGAGGATACGACCTTCGTAACAAACTGGTTTTCCGTCTCTATTTAATAAACCCATTACAAATTTACTTGCATTCATTTTTAAACACGTTAGAAAAATTGTAGTGAACTAATGTTCACATTAGTTCACTACAACTATTGCAGGTCATCGTTTTGTATGTTTAAGTAAGTATTTATTAAAAGATCATATAAAAATTATATAGGACAAGTCAAAAAGGACACATGAGATTTACACAGAAAAAAAAACAAACATGTTAATCACGGTTCAAATATTCATCAATATAATAAAAACCGTGTCTAATTAAGAATTCTTTTAATGCCTCAGAAAATGCATTGAAACCAACGATGTTTTTTTATAGATAAATTAAATTTATTATATGTATATAATGGTACCCATGTAATAAATATTCGATATATATAATTCCACCCTATGCAATGGGTGTCTCAAATTAAACCCGTGTCATGTAGGATGTTCATGATAAACATTTTGAAATAGAAGTTAGACAAATTTCTTTTAACAAACAATAAAATTTCGAAAATATAAAGACATGTTGGTTTACAAGATGCTCTATGTTTCCGTCCAAAAGTAAAACGAATAGCTTTTTTTGAAGAATGAAAACTCTGTTTGCAAGAGAAGAGTTTCCCCAAAACACTAGAGCACTAGACCATAGCTGAGATGACTTTCAAAATAAATTTGAAATATAGAAGGTTTTAACAATATTAATACCAGATATTTGACGTAACCGATTTAAAGCATAACAATTAGATGCACATTTAACGCAAACGTTATTTACATGAGTTTGCCACATTAGGGCTTGATGAATAAATACTCCTAACAGTTTAAAATAACCAAATCATTTTTATCAAAATAATACAAAATAGATGATATATTATAGTTTAACTTTATGGTAGGTATCCTTCAAGCATTCAGCACTTAATACAACTAACTGTAATATTGTCAGCGAAAGCACAGTGAAAAATATTTATTGATCGTTCTATATCATTAATTTACAACAAAAAAAGCAACGGAGAGTACAGCTTATTTTGATCTAGAAACTATGTTATTCATTGCGACAGTAATTTTGTAATGATTTTAGAAAAAATAGACAGTAACAGAATAGGTTTGTAATTTGAAATTTGCCTAGGATCACCTTTTTTATATAGTCATATTATTTTTAAAATGATACCAATATGAAGAACACTTGTTGCTATATAGTCTAAAACAGTAGCAGAGTCTTTATACATATATGTACACGAGTGGGTTCATTAAAAATTGATTTAATGTTATGAGTTAAATATATCATTTAATTTTACAGTTTTTTATACAATATTTTCAACCATATAATCAATGTTTATACCACACACAATTATTCTATGAGCAGTATTAAAATATTAGTATATAAACTAAATTCAAATTTATCAAAAAAACGTTTAATATCAGCTTTTAGTGATTTATTTATACAGGGTGTCGCGCTTAAATGTGATACAAGCCTGTAGCTTCTTTATTTTTCGATTTAAAAAAAAAATTAGAATGTAGGATAAAAAAAGTCTATCTAACTGTAATGCTGTTGTTTTCATGAAAGCAGTACACGGCCAATTAGGCGTTTTTTTTATGTCAAAACAGCTAATTGGTATTAGCGATTTTTTTTTTTCAAAAAACAGATTACGTATTCTCATTCAGCATCCCTTAAAATGTTTCATCATTCGATACATCTCCAGACGAGCACTAGTTGGCCGTGTACTGCATTAATAAAAAACAGCAGTATCACAGTTGGATAGAATTTTTTTATCCTACATTCCATAAAAAAAAATTGAAATCGGCCAAAAAATAAAGAAGTTACAGGCTTGTATTACATTTCGCGACATCATGGAGTGCTCGCCTGAAGCTGTATCGATATTGATGAAACTTAGTGGTAAGACGTTTTAAGGGATACTGAATGAAAATACGTAATCTGTTTTTTGAAAAAAAATCACTAATGCCAATAAGCTGTTTTGATGTCAAGAAAACGCGTCCTAGTTGGCCGTGAATTGCATTAATAAAAACAGCAATATCACAGTTAGTTTTTTTGCCCATATTCCAAAACAAAAATTTTTGAAATCGACAAAAAATAAAGAAGTTACAGGCTTGTTTCACATTTAAGCCCGACACCCTGTACATGGCACAAAAATTTAATTTTTTACTTGCATACGTTCTTGGAGATGTTTCCCTTTCTATGAACAATTTGTAATTTTAATTATCATAATTATTTTAATGATTTATAAATTGTCTGTAAAATCGCACAATTCTTGAAACATTTTTATGCTCTTATCTCTTTGGCACTGAAACATACATGATAGCACTCACCAATTGTTGTTCAATATGGTCTAATTTCGTCTGTTATAAAAATGTAAACTACAAAATAATTTATATGTTTTTTAATTACATAATGTATCTTTAAATCGTATCGTTCGAAAGTACATTATGCTCATGATTTTAGGGATAGTGCTTATCAACTGAAGCATTATAAATTTTATTTCATATAAGGAGTAGAACGTGGAAGATAACACAGCCACACAAAAAAAAAGTTGTCTGTACTTTTTATGCGACATCCGTTATCCGTAGTATTTTTGCCTCCTGATCACGAATCCGGTATCAGAATTGAGCTATCACATCGCAGGAATTCCCTAACCTCAAAAAACAGGTCAAAAATAGGAAAAATTCACGTAAAAGTGCTAGGAAAACTAGAAAATTTTTTCGTTTATATAGTTAAGATCCCGCCGAATGAGAATTAGCGGTCATAATTGATGGTTCTTTTTCTAACTTCAAAAAAAAAAACGGGTCGATTAAGGTCAGATATCACGAATTTTCAAAAAATAACAAATTCGCGCCAAATTTGGTATACGGGGGTTTTCGGGGTCACTGATCACGAATCCGAGATCACAATTTACAAATTTCAACCCGTGAATAGATCTTTTATAGAAAAAAGAACAAGATATAGCCAAAAAATGTAGGTTAATACATGATTGGGTACTCAGGTTATAAAGAAAAATATTACAAAATGAATTTCGCAATTCTGACCTCGAATACGTAATCTGCGACCTTCCGAAAACCCCCGTATACTAAATTTGCTGCGATTCTGTTATTATTTGAAAATTTATTTTTCCTAGCACTTTTTCATGAATTTTTGCTATTTTTTACCTGTTTTTTAAGGTTAGGAAATTCCTGTGATGTGATAGCTCAACTCTGTCACCGGATTCGTAATCAGCAGGCAAAAATGCTACAGATAACATATGTCGCATGAAATGTATAGACAACTTTTTTTGTGTGTGGCTGTGTTACGTTCTGTCCCTATATGAAATAAAATTTATAATACTTTAGTCGATAAGCACTATCCATAAAATCATGAGCATAATGTACTTAAGTCCATCGTTTTTCAATGGATTAGTCGCCATCATAATTGCTATAGGTAGACTATAATTCTCGTCATCGAGATGGTACTAAAATTGTAAATTGGTGTGTAATTTCTTACAGTTTGCTTGTCAGTATTCTATAAAAGGAAATTTATATTGAAGTACAAAAAAATATGCAAGTTTTTCTTCATTGCTTCAGGAGGTGGGTAATTCTGTATATGATAAATTGCAATTATCATTTTTTGTGTATGCTTCTATATTTTCTTATGGAGAAAATAAAAATTGAAGGTGGTTATTTTCCATAAAAACAAGTTCTTTAAAGTAGTTTTATAAAAGGGATATAATAATTAGATATGTGTTAGATACGATAACAGCACAAGTGTGTATGTACTTAATGAATCATTTTTATGCTTCATTCAATGCTTCCACATACTAAATAAGAAAAATATTATCAAGGTAATGAACAACACGTACACGTGGTTTGTTCACAGGTTCGAATCTTGAAAATATAAATCTCATTTTAAAATTTGTTTATCAGATTTTTTAAATTACTTACCACAAATAACAGTTTAAAAAATGTAGATTAATGTTATGCTTTATATAAATGTTGTAAGCTTTTGTCCACAAATTTAAATCAGCAGTGCTTGTAGAGAAATTTAACATATAGAAAACTTCCGACTAACATTTATTAAATATGCTCGTCATTGAAAATATTTGTCAGTTTCATGTCGTCGGCCTCATTTAATTCCCCCATGTTTTTAAGCATATAGTTGACAAGTGTGCAGTTGATGTAACAAGCTCATTATCTCAATAACGGGAACAGCGGACCCATTTTAAACTGTCACAAAATAACTGAGCTGCGATTGAATAATGTCGCTTGCGTGAACATAATGGTAGAGACAATAGATCATTGTATTGATAAAATTATAATCGTATCATTACATAACGTTTTCCTCTGTGACAGCCAGCACGATATGTGTATTGTTCGAAATTAGAGTAGGCCTTAGGAGATTTTGATATGCAGTTTTGTTTGTTGTGGATATGACCCTTTAGTGTCAATTCAATATTTAATATTTATCAAGGCATAGAGCTTTATTATTTATTTTATTTTGTTCTTTTTTTGTTCTGATATATTAATTTCTGCAGGTGGTTTTCACTTTCGCACCGATCTCGAAAAAAATGGCATTTTATAATATCAACACCTTCTTCCGCGAGCCGCGAAGCGGCGAGCATCAGGGCGCGGAGCGAAGCCGATGGCTCGGCAGAAAGGTTAATTCCGCGTCAGTGGAGTTTTCAAGTTTTGTTATAAAAGGCAACTGTTATTTTGTGTAAATAAGTAAGTGCAAAACTAAAAAGAAAACCTCCAAAACTAAAAAGGGAATCTTTAGAACTAAAAACGGAACCTCCAAACTAATTTAATGCAACACCGTAGATTCCTTTTCACGTTTTTTTGCTATATAAAAAAGGTATCTTATATTTCGTTACTGAAATACCTATTCCCAACGAAATTCCATTTACCTACCCTAAATTAAAATTTACATGATTTTGATATTTATTATGCAATATTTTATTTAAATATTTTATCACACCAAGAAGAAAATTTAAATAATAACTTCTTGGACTATACCATGAGGTCTTTATAAACTTTTTTTGGCAAGGAATTGCTTTTTTTCGACAAGGAAATTGACAGAAAGGGAATAATTCTTTTTAAATACAAATTAAAACATTTATATTGGTCATCAAATGGGGTTTTATTAAATATAATATGGTTTAGAACAAATTAAGTGAAGCGTAGTTTATTTTCTAGGCCCAGAGGGCAACAGCGTACATCCGCTGAAACCTGCCTACATAACTACATACATATCCCACATAACATGCCCAACATAACGCAAATAATATATTTGTAGCAATTAGTAATTACAACTACAGTAATAGCAACTGAATACTAAATAACTAAAATTAAACGTGACAATCTATATCTTAGTTTACCTGCCTTCTCTACACTACACTTTAAACAGATATTTATTTTATTATTAAGCCATATAATTTGACAGATTTTAATTACTTTAATATCTCTCAATAATGCTTTAAATACAGGATTTTTTTACAGGGTGTAGAATTCGTAAAAATTGCATCGCACACAGCGAAATCTATTTGTTCACGAACCACTTTTAAACGTTTTCTATTCGCTGTTTTAGGTTTTCCACGTTATTCACTTCTCCATTGTAATAAACTAAGTTTTTCAAACGACCACGAAGAAAAAAATCATTAGAGTTTAAGCCCGGGCAGTGGACAGGCCAAGAAATTGGTTCATTACACTTCAACTGCGTAGAGTAGCCACTGATGTTCAACGCTTGGGTCTTCAAGCGGCTAAAAGTTCGAAATCGTTATATGTCAGAAGGGTTCGGTTGTCGATAGGTCCTAGCTGTTTTCTAGATATTACTGTATAATTCAATGCTGGTTGGGGCATTAGCCCTCAGAGTAGTTGTTTTCGCTCAACATCATAACTAAATAATGTTCACTTATCATTCGAGGCAGAAGAAGGAAGGGCTCGATAAACATATCTTTAACAAACCCTGTCGAGATATTTAGTGAAAATGTGTGGAGTTATGAAAACTGTTCACTTAATTTCGTGTAGATGTCGCAACGAAAGGAGAAAACTTTTGCATGTGTGATATTTGGTAAAGGTATATCTTGTATATCCAATTTTCAATAATATATTTGAATTCAGAACGTCATATATATCTCTGTTTAAAAAGTCATGTTTTCGTACTTCAAAAATTCGTTGTTGCAAGCAATAGAAGAAATTTATCTGCGTAAAGCTATTTTCTGCGACTTGGTGACTTACAATTAGGTGGGGGAATTATTATTCTAAGACAAACACACTTGTAATATAACTGTAACTAGTATAACTATAGTGTGTATATACAGCGTGTGTATAACTTAGTAGTTGCACACTGACCTGTTCAACAGCACAGCGTTGTGGTGGTGGGAGGAAGAAGTGAGAAGTTGACAGGATGCGCAGTAGTACATGTCTTATATATCTTTTCCTTCATTTATGATATTTACTTATTGAAAGTTGATAAAATAAGACCTTTTTACGGTTCGTTTTTTTTTCGAGACTTCTAAAAAGTTCTGTTGAATTGGTTGCGTTTGAAGTTGTGTATTCTATTCCGCGTATTTCCGTAACAATAGCCTGGGATCTGTAAATAATGAAGTGTAACACTTTGCAGCCATTTGTACGAGTCAATGCCCCGCTAGGCTGCGTGGTGTAAATTTATGACAGTGTTGTAAACCGGGCAGATTTACTACTTTCTCAGAAAGCACCCTCTTATAATTTATTAGTTGTTTATGCGGCTATCTCTCGGCTCTTTATTTTGCGGATGTTGTCCATTTTTATTTCATTAGACGTTTATTGTTTCTACCGAATACGTGGGAATTAAAATAAACTTATATAGAAGAAATAGATGAACAATCTGGTTTAAAGCGAATCTTTGTATTTCATTTCATTTATTTAACTTGCTGGTAATGTATAAATGTAGTAGACTTCGAGAGGATGAGGTTGATATTTCTTGATATTTTATTCATTGCGGTATTTTGCAGAGCGGAAATGGGGAATTATTCATAAGAATTATTTAGCTTTATTGCTTCTGTTATTAAATCATTCACGTATATGATAAAGCATGCATTTAAAATGATTTTTAATGCCTCAGAATCAATCATATCCATTGATCGATAGAGTTTTTTTTTATAACGATGATAGAATTCGATTGCCATGCGATTGTAAGTTTCTATAAAGTCTAAAGTCTTTGTTTATGTATATAATGTATAATCGCTAAATTTTAAGAAAAAAATATTAATGTAGTGATAGATGTATGCCCAATGTGGCAATTTTGAGCATGTTATTCAGTTTTATTGAGCATGTTATTCAGTTTTATCTACTTAGATTTAGTGTAAGTGTAAGTACAGAATACAGGGATATTGACGTAACATTGTACACCCTTTATCTCTTACTTCGGTGTCTAGAAAAAAGAAAATGTGTATGGATAAAATTTTTATAGAATTTTTACAGATGATGCATTCGAAGATATACCAAATTCATGTTTTTTTAATTAGAGTATTCTATACAATTTTACATATGTATATGCAACGGTTTTTCTTTCTCGAAGTATTGGGAAAAATATGGTCAAAAGAGTATGCTTAAAGCAAGTGGCAGAATCTTTTATTCATACATTTCTATTTAAACATTCAATTGTTTTTTTAAGTATTTGAAATCCTAAAACTTTGATCTACATATTTTTTTACATGTTTGAGTCCCCTGAAGAAAAAAATGCATCCTGCGGAATATTTTCCTTTTATCGATATCTGCCGAAGATAATAATTCTGTATCAATTGTATATATTTCTATAACTCCGATCGATCTTTGAATTTAGTTTTATTAGTAATATAAAGGATGAGTAACTTTTATTTACCGATATCAAATGAATATTATTGAAAATTAGTTTGTGGTTGTGACTAAATAGTTATCTTAATATGTAATCGATGAACTTTTAAGGAATGATTCATTCCTTCCAACAAAGCAAACAAGTCACAATGGTGTTCTACAGACCTTTAAATGTAGGATGTGCAATAGATTTTTTAAGTCAATTATTGAAAACATGCGAAAGAACATATTGTTTACCTATTATATTATATAGGTATGTATGTTTTGCACAGATTCACACATTTTTTAAATGAAAGTTATTGAAATTAATGGTTCCATCAGAATCCTCCCCTATTTTTTAAAATAGATTTATCCAAAATATTATATCGAGAATATCAACTCATTTTTAAAACTACACCTAAAAGATGTATGTAGTATACCATTACCATGGATTCTTTTTCCTTTTGTATTATTCTCTAATCCTCGAATGATCTATGTATAGGATTTCTTCCTTTTTTTCTTTTAATATCCATTAATAACAAACACAGCCGGATGAAATTTCAAACCCGGAACTAAACTATAATTTTTCGGTTTTTTACGCTCTGAATCAGAATCCGACCTCAAAATTGTTCCGTTACGTCGGGTTGTCGATCCTAATCTAAATGTGCGCATAGTAGACACTTTTCTTCACAAAACTCGTTATGACATCTGAACGTACTATTCTTCCCCTTCAAAATGTATTTTGAATTCGTCGGTATTCGGAAATGAGGTACCATCAGGTGAAGATCCAAAAAGAGAGAAAAATGAAATTACCAATACCCAAATTTCTACTGGTCGCTGATTACGAATCTGAATTACGAAATTCAAATTAGCAGATCCATTACGGCGGTAAAGATTTATATCTATATTTTGTTTTGGAAATTTAGTGTAGAATTCAAATATTTTTTTTTATTTCTAAATTCCAACATTTTTTGTTATTCCAACAGCCATTTTGAATATTATAACTGTGACTTCAGATTTGTAATCAGTGATCTTGAAAACTTGAAAAATTAATGAAAATGTGTATGTTTGTAATTTGATTCTTCTCTCGCTTTGAATCTTCACCTGATGCTACTTATTTCTTGAATATTAAGAATCGGCCAAAAAAATGCAATTTCAACAGATGATTTATCGCAGAAGAAAATAGATATTCTAACGATTCCAAATAGATATTGAAGAAGAGCAGTACTATAGATGGAGTAATGAGTTTTGTGGATAAAAATTACCAATGTTGTAACAAAATCTCAAATATAGTGTGTTTTTCGCACTTTTCGGTTTCTAAAATCTGATGTGATGCAACAATTCTGGGGTTAAGCGTGTCGAAAACTTTCGGAAAAGTTATCTGGCTTAGAAAATCAGTCACGTTTTGTCGGTCTGTGTGTAATCTGCCATCCTATTTTTGTGATGGCAGGCTGCGTTGATAGTAGTACTAATTTGATGGCACAGTACAAGTACATTTGAATGTTAAAAATAGTATAAAAGGGAAAAAGAGAAGTCCTTCGCATATAAAAGTAAAAATAATCACTAAAAAACACTGCATTAATTTCTAATTGAGGCGATCTTGACTTACAATCACATTCTGAGATTTTGGGTATAGGTACCATGATTGCAGTGTCGCGTTAATGTTAGAGATTCAAAAAGATTGAGTTTCTGGTATCCATAAAAAACTGCATGGTTACAGGACTTTTGTCTATGCATGACCTGGATATGTTTGCTTCATTGGGTGAGTAAATCGTAATGTGTGTCGTTTCTTTGGGTTAGGAATTTAGGTTCATGGATTGTATTGTGTTTGACTTGGTTTTATTTGTTTTTCTCTGACTTTAACAAATCAGCTATTTAAATAAGGCACTTTGCTGTGCAGGGTGTATGGAGTTTACTGTCACCGGGCTGTAAAGTCATGGTTTAAGTGGAATTTTAGCAGATTTTTAGTTTTTAAGGACGTTTACTGTGTTGCTGCAATCTTGAGGGATCACAAAAGTCGATTAATTAAGTATTTGGATATCTAAAACATGCAATCAGCTCCACGAATATGATGCGACTCCTCATTGAATACAGAGTTTTGGTCGCCTTTTAGGTTTCGGGAGCGGCGTTTTTACAATTGAATAAAAAATTGGGAAGAGTTATAGGGCATTTTCCATGGCAGATTTAGTAGCTGATGGTTAATGACGGTTTTCCACTAAACGGACAGTTGAGTTTATGTGCTGTTTGTGTGTTCTAGAACAAAACAAAAATAAAACTGAAACAAACCCAAAACTCTTGTTTCCATCAAGCGGGCTACATTTTGTTCGAGTTTAGTGGTTCCATTTAAAATAAGAAAGTTAGTATCAACTTCCGGTATAACCGGAAATACGATGACCTTGAAAATATTTTAGCTTTTAGGTAGGCTCCACAGTCCGTATCACGCCATCACAATTTCAAAAAAATCCTTCCAGCGGTTTCCCAGATATCCATCGATGGAGTTCGTGGGATATGTACGGTTAAAGTGATTACTTGGTTAGTTTGTATCCTAGCCAAGTAAACATTTTAACTGTACACATATATATATTTTTAATAGCTATAATTCATTAAAGATTAAAATATTGTTTTTGGGGAGAAGAAAACGCCAACATAGATATTGGGTTGGATCACTTAAATAGAAAACACAACACGACCGTTTCCACTAAACAGACTTGAGTTTCAAAACACGTCGAATCCTTTTGATGTGACCGCTTTCGAACGGGACCCGAAAAACAAAACTCCAACTGTCGCAAAACACGCCAGCCTTCAAAAAGTTTGCGAAAAGTTGCAGTTTTGTTTTATTCGACACAAGTTTGTGTTTTGTTTTTGTTTTGTCCGTTTAGTGGAAAACCGCCTTTTTGAAGCCGGACCCGAAAAACAAAACTCCAACTGTCGCAAAACACGCCAGTCTTCAAAAAGTTTGCGAAAAGTTACAGTTCTGTTTTATTCGACAAGTTTGTGTTTTGTTTTTGTTTTGTCCGTTTAGTGGAAAACCGCCTTAAGAGTCCGTCGCGCGCTTGAAATAAACCCATTTTTAAGGGCTCGGCCCATAACACATATTTGGAAAACGAATAAACATAGCGGCATAAATAAAAAAAACAATCGAAAGACAAAGTGTTTTCCTACTGCTGTCTTGTAATTTTTTCAAAATTGGTTTCTAATTGTTTAAATTTAAAGAGTAAACTATGCAAGAAATCGTCATATTTACAAATTATTTACGTAAAAATAAAGGCTTAAATCAAAAATTGCTTACAAGAGGGAAGTGGGTCTATCTTTTAGCTTTACAATGGTACCAAAATTATATTGATTTGATAAAAATTACTCAAAATTCTATGCTAAATCCCGAACGTCTACAACTTCAGAAACGAATATATTTTAAATGCTGCAACCACGTGTGTTTTGCTCAGTGGGATGGGCTTAGAGATTGGTAATTGCGGACAGGACCGGAGTTCAAAGAAATATCTAGTCAGTGATAATCTATACGTTTTCAATTGAGAGTATTGAATTAATCGATCTTGCGGGGTTCGATTCTTTTATTTTCATTGGAAGAAGTTTTTGCATCCAATTAGATATTATATCAGAGATTGATATAAAAACTATCTTGAGTTAAAAGTTGTACGGCACAGCCAGGCAACGTTATTTCTAGCGGAAAACTAAAAAATGTATTTTTTAATAAATGTTTTTACTGCACTATCAGCGGTAATAATTAAATTTTTAATAGTAATAGTATATTTAATTTGTACAGCACA